>NC_072735.1:66938278-67037132 GCF_026930045.1 Uloborus diversus | reverse complement strand
AAACCCCTTTGCTAATATTTAAATAACATTACTCTTCCTTTTAAGGCCCTTTTTGAATCATTTTGCAAGATTCCCCATCCCCCTCACTTTAGATAATTTCTAATAATTTTTATGTCATTAAAATCCTGACCTTGTTAATTAGGTGTTAATCACAAAAAATCTACATCGTAAAAATAAAATAAGAATTAACTTTTAGGTGTAACAATCATGTATTATCCTCATATAAATAATAGTCGATGATCGAGTAACGCGCGTGTTTCAGCCAGGGTGAAGGAAAAGGAGGGTGGGACCGTGTCTTTGATCTTTCAGTTTCCCCGCTTCGTGGCTAAAGGAGGGGTGAAACGGCCGTCTCTGACGTCATCCTGGAAGCACTGACTTGCGTATTTCCATAGCTCAATACTAGTTTGCATCTTCAATTTTAATTTTTCTGCTCGCACTGTTTATCGCACGGGCTCCCTTTGCCCGTGTCCTGGGCATGACATTTCCAAGAAACAGGCCCCCTTTGTTTACTTCATCTGTCGGCTCTCGCTGATTGGGTTTAGCAACCTTTTCCTCAAGAATCCAACATTAGAAGATGGGAGGGCAATTTTTCATACTTCATTTAAATTATTTTTCAAAAACTATCCCAGTGCTTTGAAATAAATTCTTTAATTCTTAGTATTCCTTCCTATATTGTTTTCCCCCTTTTCGTTCGGTGAGGGGGAGGGTGTAGTTTATAATGAATTTAAAACACAGAAGCAAAAATAAAATAACTAATGACTAAAATTAAGAGCAGCTGCAACATAGGTTTTGGTATAATTGGAAAAAAAGGGGTCAGACAGTGATAGGGGTGGACGGGCCCGCCGGTCGATGCGCCCTCAATGCACCTTCGTTATTATTATTTTCTTTTTTGCACCCCCAAATTTGTGTGACTTCGTTCTTTTTTCATTCATTCATTCTTTTTCTTTTTTCTTTTTTTTTTTTTTTTTTTTTTGCACCTCTTCAATCCTGAGCCTCTTCTTTTTCTTTTTTTTTCTTGCTTCCTCAAACCTAAGCTCAGTTTTTCTTTCATCCCTTGAACCTGTGTACCTTCGGTTTATTTATTTTATTTTACTTAATTTTTTACGGACTAAAACCTGTGCGCTTTAGGGGTGTCCCCCCCCCTTAAACCTGTGGGCTTTCGAGGGTTTTTTTTTTTTTTTTTTTGAAACCTTTGAGAGTCAAGGTTGGTTCTATCGTGGGGAATCCTGTTCGCCCATGAATAGTTATGGATTTCAGAGTGGTTTTTTAAAAATTACCTATGAATTCAAAATGTTATGCATTTTTTTGTTATTTCATAATCAGTGATGTTTATTGAATGAAATTATTTAAGAATGTAAATTATTTGGAGATTAATAAAAGATATGCATATATTTGATGACTTGTGCATCTTTTAATTTCAATTCGTATTAATTCGTATCGCTTCATAATTATTTCCGTTTTATAGTTGCGTACCTGAGTGGTTATTCTTTATTATTTTTTTTTTTTTTTCGAGTTTAAAATCTTCTTATGAAACATACTTACCTGTACACAAGAATCAAAATATTTAACAAAAATTGCTTAACATAAATTCGAAATTTCTTCAATTGAGCATCAAGTCGAAAACATGAAAGGGTTGGCGGTGCATATCTTTGATGTTCAGTTTCGTATAACGCATATTTTTCCATCTAGAGTTGCGCATATATTCTACAAATGCAATTATTTCAGTATATGTATTTATTGCAGCTTATTTCATTTATTTGAATCAAAAACATCAGTAATTACATAGTTGATCATACTTTGAATGTTCATCAGTGGTATCCATTTGAAAAGTCACAGCCAATAGTTCTTGGAAATATCAGTTTAAAGTAAAGGTTTGGTCTTAAAAATATTTCATCGGATAATATTTTTGGGGGGTAATTAAAGAAACGTTATGTATCAACCAGCTTCTGATATTCCGTACTTATTCCTCTATAGTTATTTTAATATTCTGCAAAAATAATATTTTAATATATGTATTTATTGTAGTCATTTATGTACACAGCTATTTGCATTTTGAATCAACATAGTAGTTACAAAATCTTTCCATTATACACGAGTAACAGTACTTGGGAAATATCTGCTTGTAATAACAGTAATTGCTTTAAAAATGCTTCATGAGATATTTAATTTTTTTCATAAAAGACGTATAAATGAAATATTACCATGTGGTAATCAGTTTCTGAGTATTTGTATTTTTCCCTCTATGTTGTTGTATATATTTTATAAATGTAAATATATAACTATTTTGAACTAATATAGTTGCTATATATTATTAAATTCAATCATTATTCATTGAAAAATTCGTTTTTTACTTCTTAGAATTAATATTAATTTATTATATTATTAATATTAATCATGATTCTTTCTCTCTTCTACAATTTTTTGAAGACAAACTTTAAAGTAAATGAATAACAGTAATTTCTCTTTCAAATCAGGAAAAGATTTTTTGTAGTAGTTTACGAATTTAATGACTCAAATAGATTACCATTTTCTTCTAATAAAATTATTTTAAGTTGTAGTCAAACTTGGTTTAGTTTCATAATAATTATCGTTTGAAATCACTCATGATCAAGTTTTGTTTTTCCATTTTATTCGAATTCAAAATAATTCTCGTAAAATATGGGTGAGACACTAGTATCAAAAAAGGTAAATTAAGACACGAAGACTTATTTTTTTTTTATTTTTTTCCAAATTATGCTTTTATGTCCAAAAATAGGAGCGAAGCAAAGCCATTTCCTATTGAAATCGTCTTAAAGTGCTCCGCGAGTGCTTCCAGAGCTACGTCACCAATTTCATTCCCCCACAACCTGTTTCGGGAGATGGTCCAACCCTAGTCTCCTCTTCTAAAGACCCTGGTTTCAGCAATGAAACTCGCGCACAGCATGATAATTTGGTAAGATGTTTTGGTAATGTTTAACATGCAGGAAAAGACTTTATTATGAGAAGGCTGAACTCGATCCGGTTACTGAACTGTTTTACTGGTAAGACTGTGATTTCAGGGGAATGAAGAAACGAAAAAACGGTCAACAATGAACGCTATCTACTAAAGTTAAGGATTCATCCACTGGAGTTAGTGTTGAAACTTAGACTTCCAAAATATCACCAAACAGCCAATGATTTCGTTAAAATATAGAAGCAAATTTTCACCCGTCATAACTTGACGCCGACTTTCTAGTAGTTAGATAATAGTCATAACAATTTTGTTTTTTAATTACGTAGAGAATCTTAAAATATTGCATTAACAGTTCAAAATACAGTAGAACCTGTCAATAAAGGACACTAAGGAGGCCGGACAACTTGTCCCTTAAATAGAGGTGTCCCTTCTTCGGAGGTAAATGAATTGATGCATGCTGTGTACTTAACTCACAATAATATCATAATGAACGCAAACTAATATCATTTAAGATTAAATACTGAAAATGTATCATATATGTTGAATAAAATTCTGAATTATTCAAACTGGAAAAAAAAATAAAATTTTATCAAACATTTTGTTGCAACAAAGTTTTGTAACTGATTTTCATTAATTGCCATTTTTAATTAATCCATTATATGGTTTTTTTATGTCATGCATTTTGAAATGCAAGAGATCACATTTCAAGTTTTTTATAGCAAGCTTGTCAAGGCGGCACATTATTTATCGAGGTGAGCCCATATAAAGAAATTGATGAAAGAGAAAAGCATGAATGTTAGCTTCAGTAAAAATTTTAGAATACATATTTGTTTATTTGCATGTTAATGTAAAGGCAAACTTTTATTGACTAGTTTTTTTAGACAAAAAGCATGAAATTGAAAATTTTATTACATTGATTGCCATCTCGTTCAAACTTTGCCTACTGTTTAGTGATATTTAATAAAATATTGATCAAACTAGTCTCAACATCAAAAGAGTTTTAAATATCTTGATTATATTGCTTTTCGAATGCGATGCATTTGCTTTTCTTGCAGTGAAATAAGATTTCCCTCACAAGAATTAAAGCTTGCAACTAATAAAAATAGATTTTTAGTTTTCCATTTTGCAAGTTAGATTTAAATTTTCATTTCTTAGTGAAGTAATAAAAGATTGGCCTCATTTGATCACCATCATCCCTATTTCCTTCTAGTGGGAATTTTCTGTCAAAAACACTTTTGAAATGTTGAAGTATAATCGCCTTAACGTGTCTAGGAATACATTGAGATTATTTTTTTAACTGGATAAATGCAGTTTAAGCAAAGAAAAATAAAAGAAAACCAAATAATAATTAAATTTTCACCTAAAAATTATTTGTCGCATTGTAAAACAAGCAATACTATAATTCATTCTACATCTACACAGTTGTTTAAACAGAATACTTTTTATCGGTTGCAGGCACCTTTTTTTTTTCAATTTGACCTATATTTTAAAAAATCAAAGCCACACTATGCATGGAAATAATATAAAGCATTACTTTACTTTTATTTACTTGTCTTATTTTATTTACCAGTGTTTTGAGTTTACAATTGTCATTTTTTAAAAATTCAGTCAATTTTTCAATTTTTTCAATCTAATGCCTACTTTTGTTTAAACTATATCAATTCATTAAAATGATTGTTATTGATTGAAATTACGAGTAGTTACTTCTACGTCACTTTACAAGGCACAGCAGGATAGTTTACTGATTAAATTGCTTGCGATCAAATGAATGGTTATACGTGAAACTCATTGCTTAAAATAATTGTTGCTATAAAAGAGCATCACTTATCAGAAATGCGAATAAAGCGATCTTCTAAACATTCTCACAGAGTTCATCAGTCTTTAGAGAAAAATATTCTGGTTGTGGGTTACAAAAAATCTTAATAAATTTATTAAAAATAATCTTGGTTTTTATTCATCAAATTATTGTTGAGCTAAGAGCAACTTACTGTCTCATAATCATATTTTTGTTATACCAAATGTTTTAACTGCGAATACCCCAATACTTCCTTTTTTTTTAAACTAATTAAAACTATTAGAAAAATATGGAACATACTCGGGATCGTCTGCTAGTAATTAAAAAACTAGTGAGATAATGACAGCTTCATAGAATAAAAAATAAATAAAATAAGTGCACCAAATAAGACCAACCTAAAGTTCGGCCTAGTATTTTGCTCATTTATGATTCAATTGGCTGCAATTTTTGCACGTTTACCAAACGACTGCTAAAAAATAAGAGAAGAATCATTCAATTTGAATATTTAAGTTCAGATTGTATTTGACAGCAGTTTATCAAAAAAAATGACGAATTGCTCTTATTAAGATCGCGGTTGTCTAAGAAGGCCAATTCTGAAAAACGCTAAAAAGACTAGCAAACTAAAATAAATGATAAATTATTTATTTTTAAAATAAAAACAGATTTAACCTCAAAAACAACTCAAAAACATAATCAAAAATTCCATACTTACTTCAAAAGAAAGGAAAAATATCAATTGTCACATTTGGGGTACTAATAGTAATTCGCGAAGGGTTTTTTTTTTTTTTTTTTGGTCACTCTTGCTCACGGTTCGTGCACGTATGTGCCACAGTGCCGCAGTGCAGCACATGCAGAACAGGATCATATCCTCCATCCAATCTTCCGGTGTCTCAATAAGGACACTGGAGTGCTATCAATGCCAATCATGACCTTATTCGACTACAATCTACTTTTCTAAGATCATCTCACGAAATCTCAAATTTGGGACAACAAATAATATTTTATTACTTTGGAGAGATGTGCCGACAAAACCATAACTTGCTTTGCTACAAATATTAGTCTCTTCTTAAAAAATAGTACGTTTTTGACACATTTCCAAATTTGAAACAATTAATTAACATGCCATTAAAGATCAAAGTTCGAACCTGTCCCTACTTTTACTAATTCTATCTAACGACAATTAAGGGAAGAGGGGGAACAGTGAGACAACAGCAATTTATGATCTGTTTAGATATTTACAGCCCGGTAAAACTTTTGAAAATTCAAGTCGACATTCTGTGAAAAATATTATAGAAAAACGGTTGCTTTCAAGTATCATGAAAGAAAAATAACTATGTCATCATAGTTTGAACCGCGCGTGTTTCAACAATCCATCGAAAGAACCCATTGAAGTAAAATTTCTCCATCGTTTGTTGAACTGTTTCTAAACTCTTAGATAAACTTTATAGATTGGAGTTATCAATCTTACAGCAGTCTATCAACTAACACCTATATTTTAGCAGTGGAATGATGTTATTAATATTCTTAGTCTGAAATTGGCAGCTATTGAATTCATGTTTTGCAATGAGAGGATAGTGAGACAAAAATAGTGAGACACCATCAATATTGTTGATTCATTTGTGTTTGATTTTCACTGCAAAAATAATACAAATGTAGTTTAAATTGTTTTGAAACCAGCTTTTCTTTTAATGAACCCCCCCCCCCCCTCAATGAAAATATCTTCTTTTTTTTAACTATGAGTAGTAGTTTGATTTTCTTTTCCTTTTTCAAGTCTGTTCTCGAGTCAGTTCTTCATTCATCTTTTTTTCACACCAATTTTTTTTTTTTTTTTTTTTTTTTTTTTTTTTTTTTTGTACTTTTGTAAATTTCTTGAACGATCTGCAATCCTCCAAGAAATGCCGTCACGGAAGCAGGGACGTGCACAGAAATATTTGGGCCTGTCACAAATGACTTTTACGCCCCCCCCCCCCCCCCCTCTTCCCTCCATACATTGTTTGACCCCCTACGTCTCCTCATATATTTCACCCCTTATTTTAAAAATCTCGGGCCCCCTTTAGGTTCGAGCCCGGAACAACAGGTGTCCCTTATCCCCCCCCCCCCCCCCCCCCCTGTGCACGTCCCTGAACGGAATTGAAGCATATTAAACTTCATTTCAAAAACACAATTAGCCCAAAACGACAAATTGTTTGACCATTGCTGTCACGATTGCTCACGAAATGTCATGTTTACAATATTTTTCTTCTACTGATGATCATGATGATGACGACTTATTCCTCCTGTCGAGCCGCAGGCTAGACCAGGTCCATGATCCCAAGTGTCTTCAAAAATTCGTACACCAGGAGAGTACTGGAGAAAATGTTCTCTCTGTCCAGTCCCGCACAATGCAAAAGATCATCTATGATCTGGAAATGCCTTCTTTAACATCTTTTTTAGACATATGTACCCCTTTTTTCTTTAATCTATGCTTTTGTGGTGTCAATAAGAATATTGCTCTAGCATTGTTTCGGACGCCTCCTGAGTTGGGACGTCCTGTTGTATGACTATTCACTTTGAAACTATAATTTACCATTTATTTTTATTGTTGAAACTTTTGTTTAATAGTTTCTCCAAGATAATAATTCTGAATTGCAGTAATCGCAATGATTTTTCAATAATGTTTTAAGATATGGTTACACAGAATCGACGCAAAATCATTTCGGTGAAAACTTCGGGAAATAATTCGACGATCATTACTTGTGGCGCCATCTTATTTTATAAAAAGAAACTTAAATATTTTTAGTGACTAAAAAGAAAGTTATAATGCTTCCATTTAAAAAGAAAATTTAGCACTGACAACGAACTTTTGAAAATAGATTTTTTGGTTCAAGGAGAGTTTTTTTTTTCTATTGTCAACTGCAATTAAGAGAATGCGGTTTATCTTAATTATAGTGCATTAAAATTATTTTTTAGAGTTTTCAAGTCTCTAAGTAATGATTTTGATACACAGCAGATGGAATTAAATTTTAACCGAAAAAAAAAGAATATCAACGTTAATTATTTGGCCAAAATTCAAAAGAAAAAATTCTATGCTTGAAAAAAAAAAAGAAAAACAAAGAAATATCTTTTTTAATGAAAACATTGATACAGACACCACACTTACTTCCCCGTGTGCCTAAGAAATTACGTTTATTATTTAGCATCAAAAAAAATATTTCTTTTAAAATCTTAAACATCAAAATCTTCCGCTGTAATAAAACTTCTTCAATTGCGTGCAATAAAAAAAAATGAAAAGGTAATGGCAAGTATGTGTCGGTTGAACTTATTAAATGGTGTAAAATATTTGTTAAGTGTCAGCATAGTTAAAGCAGTGCCTTGAACAATATACTTTCAAACGTAAAACGAAAAGAAATTAACTACAGTTTAACACCGAGATAAAAAGTTTTAAAAAAAAATTAATAACGATTAGAATCCTCTCAGAATATCCTATTGCAATAAAAAGATAGTTTTAAGAAAGGCATAAACTTATTAAAAGGCATGAAAATACTCCGTGACATCGTTTACAGGAGTGAAATATACGCAACCAGTCCAAATCTTGATAGCAAATAATTTCATAAAGGAAAAACTTTCTGAGGATAAGCTGTAAGATAGCAGGTAAGGATGAACTGTTTACTATTTTGATTTTTAAAGAAAAAATGTTTGACATTTTGTATTTAAAAAATAACAAAATATTCAACTAAAATATTTTTTTTCAACTTCATTTGCATTTTTTTCCACGATGCCTTTTTTTTTTTTTTTTTTTTTTTTTGAGCAATCACGATTGCTTATTGTTCTCATTTGACTTGTCGACGTTACGCTCTGATTTTATTTTCCCCCCGCCTCCCTCTTCAGCACCAACGTCGACCGGCCCCTCCCGATGCTGCTCTTCTAGCGAAAACCGTCTCCAGGTTGCGTCCATATCCAACATACACACGCATACATACACACGCATACATACACACACCTGCACACACACATATACACACACACACTCATGCCTGCACACAGACACAAACACCCACACATACACACACACTCATGCTTGCATACAGACACAAACACACACGCATCCATACACATACCTATACACGCACAAACATGCCCACACACTCATGCTTGCATACCGACACAAACACACACGCATACATACACATACCTATACACACACAAACATACCCACACACTCATGCCTCGACACAAACACATACGCCTACGCACACACACACTCGTGATTGCGAAAAACATAATTTGAATTCAAAAAACCATATAATTCAAATTATTATTTATTTATTTATTTAATTTTTTAATACAAAGCGTGCAAAATTTACGTATCCAACAAAAGAGAGATAGAGCTCCGATTTTTCTCAAGGCGTGAAAATGCTCCTTGGCATTTTTGAAGGAGTGAAACATACGCAAATAGTAAAAACCTTGACAGCAATAAATTAACAAAACGTTCGAATCCATCAAAATTCGAAATTCGAAAATTTGCACGAATCCAATACTTTCTTCTGTATATTAGATATAAAAGAAAGTAAAAAAGGAAACTTTCTAAGGATAAACAGTATGATGGCTGCTAAAGAAGAGCTGCGCACTGTTTAGGTTTTTAACATTTTAAATGTTTCACATTTTGCGTATGAAAAATAGCAAAATATTCAACTGTTTTATGCATTTATTTATTTATTTTTCTATTTCATTGGTTGGTAAGGAGGAGCTGTGCACTGTTTAAATTTTTAACATTTTAAATGTTTGACATTTTGCGTATAAAAAATTACAAAATATTCAACTGTTTTATTTATTAATTAATTTATTTATTTATTTATTCTGTTTCATCGGTTGGTAAAGAAGAGCTGTGCATTGTTTATAATTTTAAAATTTCAAATGCTTGACATTTTGCACGTAACGAAATATTCAACACTATTTTATTTATTTAATTATTTATTTTCTATTTCATTTGCAATTTTTTCCACGATACTAATTTTTCAAAATGCAAAGCGTGAAAAAAAAGCTGGTTTATGTTCTTGTGACGTTTTCCCGATTTTCAATGTGTGAAACGTGCTTTCAGAGATGTTGAAAATGTCTCTGTATCAGACTAGGAGATTAAAGATTAAGTAAATGAATTCGTTTTCGGCCGATTTTCAAAATAGCCTAAAGTGGTTTGATATTGCATAAAACCATACTGTTTTTTGTGGTGCAGATTCATTCCCGCGTTTCAAAACAGGTGTCGATTAAACAACAAAAATGTGAGCTCAAATTTGTATTGATGGAACTATACATAGCTACTTGTTTGTGACTGATACTTGGTGATTCTGAATTTGACATTTCCTTGCTGTGGACGTAGCTTTTCTAAAATATTATCAGAAAAGGAGTGGCCTCTACTAATAGCGGCCGGAAGTTCCCAATCCGGATTTTCCGGAAAGACAATAGCGCAGGGATGCCTTTGAAAGATTACTTTCTTAAACTAAATAAATTGTTGCTTGAGTATAAAATAATGAATTCTTTAATAAAAAAGAAAAGTAGTAAGAATTTTGAAATAAAACACATTTTTCTGATTGCAAAACAGAAAAGAAGTTCACATCCCTTAAACATATTTTTTTAGTGTTTCTATTTGCTCGACCATAATTTCTAAATTCCAGTAGAGTAACGTATTATAGCAACGGTACGCTAATAAAAAGATCATCTCCTTCCTTTATTCCTCCGTAAAGTTGCAGCAAAATTTCCTGTTTTACTAAAGGGGGTTTTTTTCTCCAGTCTTCACTAGCTTAAGGCCCGTATAACTAGGTATGTAGAAGTATATGTAGGGGTTTTATCCTAGCTGATTTTTGCAGCATTTTAATTTACGTAACGTATTTTCCCCCCAAACTGATTAGAAATACGGAAACTTTTCACTTACACGTCAGCGGAAGATATATAGCTACCAGAAAACCTCTTAAGTAAAAGAAACCTATAAATGAAATTCAACTTCATTTTACATCAAACTTAGTTGAAAGATAAATAAATCGTGTTAAAGTGCACAAATATAAAATAGTAGTAAATTTTTCATGAAAAACGATGTCAGCAGAAATAAAGTTATATAAAAAAAAATGCATTTATATATACTAGTGTTCGCCCTGTGGTTGAAATTCGACCATATTCATAAATGAATATTTGAGAAAACTTGTATGAATTTAACTATTTCCAACATTTTTATTTCTACTCTTACTCATGTTTACTGCATATCTGAAAAGATACAATTTGTATACGGACACACAATACCACAGTAATAATTTATTCCAGTTTCCTTTTTACCTATAATCTCAAAATAAATGGATGAAAGGAGATATTTCGGTAATGGGGTCGTTTCCGAACTTTTCAAAGTATTTTTTGCTGAAAGAGGATGCTTAAAAACAAAGGGTTTAACCATTTTTTAAATAATTTGAATAAATTTAATATTTTGTAACAACTATTTTAATCGGTGGGCAGATTGAAATTAATTTTTTGGCATCAAAAGCGATAAAATGCCACTCATTGATGCCATTAGCGCACAGCGCAAATTATCATAACCCGAAAACGTGGTTGAGAGCAAACCGTAAATATTTAGCACGGCAATGAAGTCTCGCGCCAAAGTACATCACTTATAACGTCATGAAGACCACGCCTTATTTTAAAATCGGACATTTAACAAAGTTTTTTTTTAAAAAAGCAACTGTTGAGAAAGTAAAAGTTTTTTCTGGCTCAACATTTTTTTTTCCTTATTCTATCTATTTCAGTGCCTAAAAGTAGTACTTTTTATTGAAGGAAACAACCCCATTGAGAAATTGGTGTGGTCGACAAACTGCTGGCTTGAATAATTTTATTTTGGATATCATGTTGCTTTGTGCTAACCCTACGCAAATAAATATTTCCCTACTCTTTGTTTACGTATGCAAAGGGAGAACATTTTTCTCGCTGGCATTGGAAACAGGGTTGGGTTTTGGACTGTCCAAAACTGGTTTAAGACAGGACAGGTGGTTTTTACCGTCCAAAACTGTCTAAAACTGTCTTAAACTGTCTAAAACTATGCTACAGCTAAAGGGGTGTAATCTAATCAATTTGTATTTGCTACAATATTTGTAATGCATAAATATAAATATTAATGAGGTTTAATTAATGAGTATTTGATAATACCCTTCTCCAAAATGTTCATTAAAAAATATTTTACTTAAAATAAAATGCCAATAACTCTATCACATAAAAACTTCCTTTTGTAACAGTTGGTAGTGTCATGAAAGGAAATTCACATTGCTACCAAGACAACTAATTTCAGTTACATTTATAACTCAAAGAAATGTTATTAAATGTACAATTTTTTAAAAAAGCTTCATTTTTTAATGGTTTTTGTGTGATGTTTTAATGAAAATTATTTTTTAAATCATAGATTAAAAAAGAACAAGAAATTAATGATCAAACACAACTTATATTTTAAAACTTGTGCTATTTTTTTAGTTCATATTTTTAATATAATACATTCTGTATTCACAAAAAATTTTCATTTATTGCATTTAAGTCAATTATTGCTCTATATTTTGAACAATTTCTTTTGACACATGCATAAATGTCAAAAAATTTGGTTTATGTAAACAAAAAAGAGAAAAAACTCATGCATACAAATTGAAATATTTAATGAAGAATTTAATTTCTACGTAACTAGATTAAAATCTGCTGTATATATATATATATATATTAGGGTGGTCCTTATTTATATGGGGAAAAAAATCGGAATTCAACAAGTGACGCCCCTAGTTTTGTGACACTATAATAAAAAGTAATCGGTGCAAAATTTGAACTTGATCGGTCAATAATAACACGTGCCTCCCTAGGACGTTGAACTTTAACACTTTTGGTAATTTTCCCACAAATCTTCGAGTTTTTACTTCAGACCCCGTACATCGATTTTCCTATGTTTGCAAAATATTTTTACAGCGAGGTAGCCTAAAATTAATCTTTTTAATTACTTCATATCGTCTAAAGATTTTACATTGAATAAGAATGAAATATTGCTTTAGAAACTTTACCTTAATCGTACGCTTTTCTCAATGTATCTCAATCATGTGCATTTTTTTTTCCGATAGTCTTGGAGTGTCTGTAAAATACAAAATTGCTTTTGTGACTCATATTTGGTAAATTGACTGTGAAATTCTTCGATTAATTGTGCTCCTCTTTCAGTTGTATCATTCACAATTTTCAGCATTTTAAAGATATCTCTTTCCTTTAAATAACTTCCTTCATTTTGCCATGAATCAGGATCAAATAGGAAAACATCTTTTGGTGTTTGTAACTTATCAAACAGTTTTATTGACTTGTAATTGATTCTATGAAGAGGAAGATTTTTACTAAAAAAGTATTCCGAATCATCTACTGTTATTTGAAATTTTTTATAGTCATCAGACACGTCTTCCTATTCAGCAAGCATTTTTTTTAAGTAGTCTTTTCCTATCTTCAAAATTAATTCCTTCATCCAATACGTACAAAGCTACTAGTTCATCCCCTAAGTACCATAAGTGATTATGAATTTTTCAATCACTGCTTCTGCTGCATGTTTGTCATCGTTTTGTACGCTGCATGTTTTTTTAGAAACTAGACTTTATATTAATTTAAAAGGCCTAGAATGGGTTGCTGCGAAAAACTATATCTTCATACAACATTTAACTGTAAAACAGCATTTACGGGCAATCTCTTCATGTAAGGTCAATTTAAATTGTTTCCTAAATATATAAATATTCAAACAATAAATTCCTTTTGCCACCCATCTGACTCACAGATAAGCTCCAGGTTGCCGAAAACATACGAGTATCCCTGTAGGAGGGAGGACTTCACCAAGAAATATTATTACACGTTATGAGAATTCTCTGTAATATTTCTTAATTCCGCTTTCTATGAACAATAATATGTCTTCAAATTTCTCTTTTAGGATTTAAGTGGTATTTGTAATTTTTGAATTTTGAAGCGCCTTAATAATGGAATATCGAGTCTAGAACTAAGAAAGGAAAGAACTTCTTTAAAGACACTCTGCAGTACGATTTCAAGTGCATGATGATATCAATACAAATGCAATATATCACCGTTCAGTTTTTACTCTAAAAAATTACATGCACAATTTATACGACCGGTATTGTAAGCCGCTGTATAAAACACTACAGCTTGAACAGTTAGCAATAAAGAGCAATCATCTAAGATATCATATACAACTGAAGAAATATCTCAGAAATTCCGAGTAGCTGTTCAACATTGGAACCTGAAGCTATCAGGGTAAGCCTATCGGCGTTTTTTTCCAGTTGCATCTGGATGTAGCTTTGTATCCCAGAGAATAACTAAAAAATCTAAATTTAAATTCATGAAATCTGATTTTACCCCTCGAAGATTTTATCTTGCTCTCTTAAGGGATGTACGATTGATCATAAAATTATTTGGAATTAAATTTACTGCATCTACATAGGCTGTTAATAAATGAGCAAAATCTTTGTCCCTAATATGGCATTTGTCTAACGTTGATGAAATGCGAGAAGATCTCTAAAGTTATCAAGCTTTTTTGCATTGTGGTAGACCAGATATAGAAAAAAGGTCCAACATGTCAGGATAAATACCCATTTCGGTTTCTAAATCTTGTGAATTGGTAGAGAAATTTGATGATAATAAAGGACTATGTGCTGAAATAGAAGACAGTTTAAAGTACAGATTTTTACATTATTCCGATCTGGAATTTTTTTTAATTTATATTTTAGATATGGAAAATAGAGTTTATTTTTATGGTAGGGTAATCGAGGATTTTTCAAAATTTAAATTATAAGAATGCATAAACATTTAAGTATATAACTAAAGAACAGCGAATTAAAATGTAATTGTCATTACTTATATTTATAGCATGGAAACCTAGTGATTCTATTTGCCACACCTATTACATACACGGAAAATTTTCTAAATCAACACCCCCAAAGCCTGGAGGAGGCAATTTGTTGTTGTCAAAAATCATTCATTAATTGCCTATTGCCTAGGCCATTCATTAATGGTCTTTAGAATCCATTGTGTCCATCTTGTGAAAGAAATATTCCCCTGCCGCTTCGTTTGAAACGAGCGCGAATAGCGGTATGCCTGTCCCAAGGCCATTGGTGTACATGTACCCTATGTAATATGTAAAATTTTACAGAATGAAAGTGAGAGAATGGTTGGTGTGGAAGTAGCAACATCTATTGAGGTTCAAAATTACTTTAAATATGAAACCTATTAATATTTTTACATAAAAATGAGAAAATCCGCAATTTTTTTCTTCAAAACTCAAAAAAAGGGGGTCCTAGGGGCACGTGTTAATATTCATGGATTGACTTAAAATTTTGCATGGATCATTTATTTGTATAATGGAACAAATTGAGGGGGCGTCGTGTAAAATATCTACAACTTCAAAAATAAGGACCACCCTAATATATATATATATATATATATATATATATATATATGTATATATATATATATATATATATATATATATATATATATATATATATATATATATATATATATATATATATATATATATATATATATATATATATATATATATATATATATATATATATATATATATATATATATATATATGCTT
Source organism: Uloborus diversus (assembly GCF_026930045.1). Lineage (NCBI taxonomy): Eukaryota > Metazoa > Arthropoda > Arachnida > Araneae > Uloboridae > Uloborus > Uloborus diversus. The sequence goes on along the minus strand of NC_072735.1, from coordinate 67,021,778 downwards.
GAATGTTCACATTCAATAAATATATTAAATAGTCAAAAAAAAACATAATTTTGACACATTTTGTTCTGTTTTCGATATTTTCTCACAGTATAATGGTTTTTCAAAAAATAGTTTTGGACACTTTTGGACACAAGGGTTTTGAACCGGATGGTAAAAACCTTGAAAAAACTGCTTTCATTTCCACACATGCATAAGATAATAATAATAATAAATAAATAAATAAACTCATGCATACAAATTTAAATTTAAATCAAGAATTTAACTTCTGTGACTAGATTAAAATCAGCGGCATAAATAAGTTGTATGTTCACATTGAATAAATGTTCAATATAAAACTTTACTTTGATGCATTTTATTCAATTTTTGATTTTTTCTCACAAAATACAGTTTCTCTAAAAAATATAGTTTTGGACACTTTCGGACAGTTTTGGACACAAGGGTTTTGGACAGGACGGTAAAAACCAGGGTTTTTTCCGTGGTTTTTACCATAGTGTCCAAAACCTTGCCAACCCTGATTGGAAACAAAAAAAAATATAAGTCAATGGAAAAAAATCACCAATTATACAATTTTCGAGATCTTCCCGCATGAAATGAAGCATCAAAACTCAATTTATACAAAAAACTACTGTGTGAACAATGTTACTTATAAAACGTCTTCTATTACTGAGTAAGTTGCTTCTTCGTTATTAGAAATATAAATTTCCAAGTATCAAATGAACGAACTCTACTTGTGTCAACATATAACTGTCCATTCAAAAACACTGGGCGTCGTAATAATAGTACAATTTTTAAGAAAGGTCGACTTTGTGATTTGTTTATGGTTAAGAGCAAATGATCAGGGGCGTGCAGAGGGGGACACCTGCTGGCCCGCTTCCGAGCATGAAGAAGGCACGAGATTTTTTAAACGAGGAGTGAAAATGTAAGGACGTAGGAGTTAACAAGATGAAGGGAGGCCCGTAAAAGTCATTTGTGACGGGCACCAAAATTTCTGTGAACGCCCCTGTACATGAGAATCCTTTGAATATCAAAAAGCTGCCTGAAATGAGCAGAGCTTCTCCCCCCGTTCTCAAACGATTTTCTTCAAATATCAATGTAAACTTGATACATAAAGGGAAATGAACTGAAACCAGGGGTGTCAATCCCCCCCCTCCAGGTTCAATGGCGCAAATTCTCCCCTCCTCCAAAAACACTCTCCCCCCCCCCCTTTATTCTTATTTTTTAGCTCCCTTAGTTATTCTATTAATTTTTAAAAATATTTTTACGTAATTTTTTTTTTTAAATATTTTTTTTATTTATTTATTTATTTTTAATTATTATTATTTTATTTGAAAAGTTCTGTGCTACGCCAATGACATACACACACACACAAACTAAATAAATAAATGAAATAAAATAAAAACAGAATAAAATAAAATAAATAATTTAAATTAAAAATAAATCAATGATTAAATTTAAATTTAAAAATTAAAAAAATCCCCCCCTTTTGATTAACTTGCGCCGTAATGCCCCCCCGGAGGGGGCATTCCTGATTGAAACCCTAAATTAGTGACCCCAGCTGAAAAGGTGTTGAAATGCTGCACCCTCAAAGCTGAGAGTGAAGAGATAATTAATGTTTTCTGAATAAAAACAAATAATCATAAAGCCAGCACGCCCAAAGGAAAGCTAATAATTTGAATAAATTAATTAAATTGCATACTTTACATATTTTTCCGGAGATCAAGTGCTTTACACTGCCGCGAGCAGGTTAACGGCAGTGTCTGCAGAAATGTGTTTTTGGGGCAGTTGAAGAAACGCGTGTTGTATTCACTACTGATAATGGGGAAATGCTGGAATTAAGCGTTTTTTTCAGTCAAAACTAAATACGCAAGCTTGTACAATAAAGCTAACGTACAATAGATGAAACAACAATCAAAATTTGCTGTGACTGCTCTTTACCTGCCGGCGGCAAATATAGCCCTATAAGTTATAATTGGCAAAATGATGGTTTTGCCCTACTCATGTTACAAAATCGCTTTGCAAAGATTCTCAAAAAATCAATAGTGGAGTAACAGCATACACTAAGACTTTTAAAAACTCAGAATATTGCCTCTCAAATGTATTAGGAAGTATGTTGCCTAGTTGTTATCCTAGTAACATCTCTAAATGTTTTTAATTTTACTTCGAAGCTTTGAGGTACGGTTTTACTCAGCTTTCCCCGAATTGAAAATAATGCTGCGTGCTTTAATTTAACTTATTTTCCACCAAAACATTCACTTCATTAAACTTTGTATTTATTCGAAGATTCGATAAAAATTTCAAAAATTTACATCACTTTGTATTGGTGTTTCAAAACTCACGTTAGACATTGTTCTGCTCTCAGCCACAATCAACAAATTGTCAATTAGTTTTGAAACAAATTACTACAGCTACTTGACAGTTGACAGTCACCAAGAAAATACACTCCGTAATTTTAGAACTTGAGAGAAAACGAGGGAATTTCGATTCCATTCTTAAAAAGGCGAGTGAAATCGCTTCTTATCTGCAGAATAAATTAACTGAAGAAAAAAAATCGCTTATGTTCAAACATTGGACAAGATCTTCTTGAGGACTACATGCTGATTCATTTCAAGCTATCGTTTAATAAAGACAATGATAAAGTGATTGACAGTGTAGCTTCCAGTTCAGCGGAACTATCTCGGTTGCTCAACGCTTGAGGGAAAATAATTTATTTATTTCAATTCCCAAATTTTACAGTTCAACCTTTTTGAGCCATTCCACGAAAACATCGCAATTTTGTCCTGCACGTGAAAGATCATCTATTTTATCAAAAAGGAATGATTTTAAAATGTAATGAACAAATTTTTATTCTTAAGAAATCTCATATACGTTTACGATTCCTTAAGCACAAAAATTTTGTTCATTACCCTTTTGAATTATTATTTTTAATGAAATATATGAGCTGTCATGCTCTTGACAAAATGTTCGTTTTTCAGTGGAATGGTGTTGTTGTACCATATATATATATATATATATATATATATATATATATATATATATATATATATATATATATATATATATATATATATATATATATATATATATATATATATATATATATATATATATATATATATATATATGCAATTTAAATACAGATTAAGAATTTAAAGTATTTTTAGAGCCAAATACTGTTTCTTTTTCTTTCTTTTTTTTTTTTTTTCCTTTTTTTCAAATTGAGTTCTAATCGTTTCATATGTGTCTCTAACCTGTCATAAATATTTAAGCTTTGAAGTATGGTTGGAATAGGGCCAATGTAGATTTGCTCATATAGAAGCAGTATACATTTTTCTTTCTTTTTTAAATTCACAATGGTGGGCCAAAATGTGATTTTGTCGACCGGGTCAAAGGTAGTCAGTCCGCCCCTGACCATATTTCTACTGCTTCGATTTTTCTTTTCTTTGGCTTCGCTTGATTTTCAATCAACGATGCTGTTTCACTAGGGTGAGTCATAACTTTTGGAATATTTGAAATATGTGAAATTTTGAAAATACTTTTACGTGTGCGCATGTGCGTAAAATGCAGGAGATAATAAAAAAAAAACAGCATTTTGACTTGCAAAGCGCACAATATCATTGAGTTCTGATGTAAGGTGTGTGAAGTGGACGTATTGACAGTGAACAGCTAAACTATGTTACTTTTACTTTATGAGATTGAGCTAGGCCATAACACAAGCTAAGAGACACAAAACGTGTGCTGTGCTAGAGGAGAGGGCTCAGTGAACTATCAACAAGAAGTAAAGGATAACATTATTGGTAACATAAATTATTATGATGGTTATAATTATCATCATAATAACCATAATAAAAAGTTATTATCGCCGTGGTATCGGAAATAGGTTTTTAAAACGGTAGAACATGTCGGCCTGTAATCAGAATGCTAAATTTCTAAAGTTAACAACGCATTACTGAAGAAATAAAGTAAGTAATACATTGCAAGGCTTATGACAGCGTTTCTCAACCTTTTAGCTATTGCGACATTGTTAACAATCTGAATGTTTATTACATCCCCCTCTAAAAATGACAGCGTAAATAATAATGCATTTTATGTAGATTGACGCTAAAGCTGCACTGCGACCAAAATTGAAAATCTGCTCTGAATTACAGAAATTTTGTTTTTTAAACAGCATAATGAATTACCACAAATTTCATCAAATAATAACACCACAGTTCAATATGAGTGAATGCCCCATACGCATTCTCTTTGGAATATTCACGCCAGCCTAAGGGGCGCGCCCCACTGGTCGAAAATCACTTTCCTTAGTATATTGAAATCAGACATATGTCGCGATATTCACTCAGTCGCGGATTTACCATGTCGCATATGTCGCTATTACGATTCAAAAGTGCACATGACAAATGTTTTAATTAGCTCTGTTGTTAGGTAAAAAGGCCCCCTAAATGTATTGAGATGAGCCTCCAAACTTCTAGGTCAACCACTGTATTCTTGTCAAAACACAGTCGAACCCGTTTAATGGAATCGGTGGTGTAGCCAAGATGGTGCTTACACTCTCCTACCCCACACTGTAAAAAAATTCCGAAACGTTACTGAGTATTTCCGTGTATCGTTTCGGGATTTCAATGGTTTTTATCCACTTCCTGGAAACATCAAGTATCACTGTCAAAAAGTTTCCTGAATTGCTACAAGTTGTCCGAATGCAGACTTCTCTTGGTTGTGAAAAATATTTTTAGCTCCCAGTTTAAAGAATAACTGAGAGTATTTATAACGTGTATCGGCTTCAGTTCAGATACGGCTCGTCAATGCTGATTCAACTCCCAAAGGGAGTGGATAGTATGGACGACGGAGCTTTGCAAGAATTGCAATCAAGTGAGATGTTTGACACTTACTTGCAATTCAGGTTTAGCTTTGCCCATGTTTGCCACAATGGTTTTGAAACTGTCTTGATAAATCAGGAAGGTGCCAAGCTGTTATATTATCATTACCTAAGATCACTCTGAAATTCAAGGGACACGACTGACTTTAAACGGGAATATTTCTATATTTTTCAGGAAAGTTACTGAATTTTAGCGGAAAAGTTCCTGGTTTTTGCCAGATATGTTACTGGCAGAAAATGGGCACATCAGCTGCCTATTATATTCCAGGAACGTTTCTGAATCGGTCTTACAGTGCATGAAGCAACGAAATTATATGTCTGAACGCACATGAAAGAGCCTAAAATTGCGCTTTTCGGTCTTCAATTCCGAAAAACTTCATGTCACTCCCCCAATCATGAAAAACTTCGCTACGCCACTGAGTGGAATAGCCAAAAAATTTTCCCGAAATATTATTCTAATAAGCGAGATATTCCATTATCCGGTATCACAGGGAGAGGGACTAATTACTCCGACTTGGTACATCGAAAAGTTATTGCATTAATCTAGCAAAATATTCTTTTAACCGATATATCATTAAGCAGACACGACTGTATTTATCCAAGTCCTTACTACTATAAACCATTGCATAACTGTGATACATGTAGCCATCATGCTGTTTCGCTGAGAAGCTAAAAACATCCAAAATTTAATGTCATAATGGGAGTTCAGTGCTCAACACACAAAATCCCGTTCACAAAATGGCAGATTAAACTGCAAATTCCGGACGAGCTCTCTACGAGTACAGATGAACGGATCGAAATGGGATCTCAAATCAGGCATTCAGATTTTCAAAAGGCCTGACCAACTCTAGTTTCAGCCTGCTTTTGGGGGGATTAGCAGTGGATCATGCAACGCTGCGCCGAATCTCCTCTTCATAATTGAACATTGTCCGCTCATTTGGCTTCCAAGCTAGGCTCAAACAATCCAGACGCCTAATCAGGAGGACATGCAACTCAGTTCTGACATTTTTTTCCATATCTAATCCTTGGAATTACATTTGTGGGGGTTTGATGCAGAAATGGTGTAACCCCTCAAATATCAGTTTCGAGGGGTACAATTTTTATTTATTTTATTTATTTATTTATTTATTTTATATTATTATTTTTTTTTTTTTTTTTTTTGAAATCAAGATTGTTTATTTTTACTTTACAATGCCTTTTTATTTGCTTTGTGATTTGTAGTTAGCTCCACTGATTGGAAAATTATTTTCTTATTTCACCTCGCTGGTAATCAACATTATAGCCTGCTTTTTTCGCATGTAGAGACGAAAATACAGTATTTATTTCCACTTCATTCAATTTGTTTCTATTATTGGGTCATTCCAGTAAAATGTCAACCTGTAGCCCAAAATATCAAACTCAATCAATATTAATGTGCTATACATCATTTTAGAGATAATATTCTAAATTTTCCAATGTAGTAAAACATTTTTCAAGATGGATGCCCTGCGTAGAATAATAACTGCGTGAAGATCTTCAAGAACACACACACACACACACCACCTAAGTTTTAACTAAAAAGCATTCAAGAAACGCGACCTGTAACTTTTTAAGCATACTTTTAATGTAAAGATTTTTTTTTTCCAGTTATTGCTTATATTTTGAGATTTTATTTTCTTTAATTTTTTTCATTGAATTTTATTTTTTTCTCATTGAGAATAAATTTGAATTCTGTGTTGAACGGTCTGTTACGTTCGTCACGAAATGTCGTATTTTCGCTTCCACACTTTTTATAGGACTAGAAAAAGAAAAGTTTTGCTTTATTCTCTTCCCTAGAGCTACATAGAATGCATTTAAAATGTTAAATTTTTATTAAACTACTTTATCAATGGGGTGGTTCCCTTCAGTCAAAAGTAGTACTTCTAGTCACTGAAATTGATAGAATGAGTAAAAAAAATAACATGGACATAGAAAATACTTCCATTTTCCCAACAGTTATTTTTTAATAAATTTTTTAAAATTTCCGATTTTGAAAACAAGGCGTGGTCTTGATGCCGTCACAAATGATGCAATTTGGCGCATCTTTCGACCACGTTTCCACGTTATGATAATCAGGAAGCGAATTAAATATTGCGCTCTACGCTTGCTATCAACCATATCGTTGCCAATACACGTGAGTAAAGATGTGAATTAAATATTTTGCTCTGGAATAGGCAACACAGAATGGCATTTCATCATTTGTGATGTCACACGACCGAAGCGTAAACAATGAAAGCGCACAGATTTCAGTTTTTTTTTTTTTTTTTTTTTAAATATTAAACTTAAACAAATTATTTAAAAAATGATCAGATCCTATGTTTTTAAGCATGCTCTTTCAGAAAAAAATACTTTTAAAATTTTGGAAACGACCCCATTAGCTATCAGCGTGACAAACGTAACAAATTAATTGTGACGAACGTAATCGCTTGAAACAAACACTGCAACTTTCAAACGTTTAGCTCAATACAAAATAAATAAATGTTTATTTTGAAATAATTTTTTTATTAATGTCACTGCATAATATTTTTCAACTTTCGCAACAATTAACTCGATTTTTTAACATATATTTGTGGAATTTTCTTTGGTTGTATTTTATGGAAAAAACAGTAGATTAAAAAAAGAGTTAAAGCAGAGCAATAATGGCAGGTAAACAAAAAGAAAATGTCGGGAAAAAAGCAGCAGAGCATATGCGAATATAACGGCAAAAAATTAATTAATTAATTAATTAAACTGATTTAAAAAATCCAGAAGACTGGGGAATTAAAAATGAGAAGTCAAGAGACGAGAATCAATTGCGGGAAGCTAGTAAGCTAGCTTTCTATAGAATTGTAAACCAATGCAACTTCAACTTTCTCAACATGCCAGATTTACGGAAAGATTCGAAAAGTCTTCCAAGTAGTCCCAGGAAAAAATAGGCTTTTATATATTATCTTGCTAAATAATAATAACAATATTGGAATTACTGTGACAGAAATGAAAATCAAAAAGTTCCTGAAAGAAGACTTCTTAAAAAAATAACCCTTACAATTAATATTGTTTTTGTAAAGAATATTACATTTCTTGATAGTTTTCTGGAAAAAGAAGTTCCGCTTGTCAGTCATTTAAAATTAAAAGTGTGTTGTAAAGACCCACAATAGAAGTAAAACTATTATCTTTTCTTCTTTTTCACATTCTAAACTGCCATTTCCCCCGTACGTTTTCTCTCAGGCTAAGCTCTTGTTCTTTCTGCGCTTAGACATATTCACAACACGATTGAAAATTTAAGTGATGAAAATATATTAAGCAGTGAGAGAAATAAAGATTACTCCAAATCCACTTTTTAATTGTTGCCAAAAGTAATAAAAAAAATAATAGTAATAATGAAGTTAATTATGGTAATAAAAGTGAACAAACTAAATTCAAGTCTAAACCTTAGTAATATGGATTACGCTCTTAAACTGGTGACTTGACTTAAATCAATGAAATAATAGAAAACCTGCATTATTTGAAACGTTTAAAGTGACCAAAATCCATAAATATATGCTTACTTAAGCCTTGAAATTAAATTGTTAATTTTATTAACAAAAATAAATTTACAAATACTATGTTTTTTTCATTATTTTTGGCAACAATTAAAAACGAACAACGTCATTTCCGTCACACAAAAAGGTTGGGGTCAGAAATTCTTGCATAAAAATTACACTTCAAAAAAGAAGAGAAAAAAGTAAATTTTGCGCAAAACCAATAAAAAAGCATTTATTTAATCCATGTTGAAAATTTGTCTAAAGAAGTGTTAATTTTAAGACAAAGTATCAGTGCTTACTTATTAATTAATCTTTAGTCACTTAGTAAAACTCGTTAGTAAAACTTAACGAGTCTTCACCGTGACGAACGTAACTTCAAAGTTCCCTTCCTCTCAGTTACGTTCGTCACACGTCATATTTTGAAGAAATATTCATTTCTGCTACATTATAAGAAAAATGAGCATTATTATGCAAGAAAAATAAAGTTAAGGAATGAAAATAACTCATTGCACTGTTTTTACAGTAATATCTACCTAAACTTTAGAGAAATTGAGAGCTGAATTTCATGTTGGAAAGCGTAGGTTGCAATAATGTTACGTTCGTCACACTATAGTAATTTAATTTTAAAAACCAATTTGTTTTTTATACTGTGCGTTATTGCATGAATATTACACAAAAGTTATATTCTTTCACAAAATTTTGCAAAACCACAAGTTAGTGATTATTAGACGTTTAAAACTCATGTTATGCAACGAAACAGAATCTTTGAATGTTAGTTCGTCACTATGGAATGACCCTATTTATTTATTTCGCAATTGCTTTCGAATAAGGTATTTTTTTAACTTGTTACTATTTCTGTACATTTTTATGGTGTATTTACTTAACTTTAAACGCTTAGATACGTTGATTATGCATGATTATTCTGCCGTGTGCAGGTAAACGGCAGCATCTACACAAATGACTTTTTGAGATACTTCAAAAAACGCGTTTTTTATTTCCCACAAACATCAATAAAATATTGAAATTTGATTTTAGGCTATTCCGTATGTTTACATCGAAATATTTTTTGGGTAGTCTGTTTCATTTTGATTTTGCAATCAAAATTTTTATCAAAGCAGATACTGCCGTCTACCAGCTCTTCGCACTAGTAACTTCCATACACTTTTGACAGGTAATAAGCAGTAACTGCACAATATACTATTGAATGAGTAATAATTACAGGTTCGACATAATACGGAGTAGATACGTTATTACGAAGTATATTTATTGCAAAGTGAATAATATATTTTGTGTTTGAACATAAATAAAATACCGTGGATACACTTAACATAAATTTAAAATAAATAAATTAAACATAACTTAAAAATAAAATGAAAATTTTATTTTCTTACACAGATGTAAATAAATGCCATTATGCATATATGTTGGTTTATTATTAAAAAAGATATAACTTAAATATGTATCAAACGAAATGACCTACATATATTTGATAGAAATTTAATGCAATAACCTTTACGTACCGACCCAGATACCAGGTATACTTGCTGATTTAAACATTCCTTGTTAAACAAACTCAGATATGTATTTTATATTTTTTGACTTTAATAAAACATTAAATACTAAAAACTTCAGTAGATTCTCTCTCTCTCTCTCTCTCTCTCTCATCTCTCTCTCTCTCTCTCTCTCATCTCTCTCTCTCTCTCTCTCCTCTCACTCATCTCTCTCTCTCTCTCTCTTCTTTTATTTATTTATTTATTTATTTTTTTTTAACGCATCTCGAGCAATGCGTTGAGCCTGAGTTCTACATCGTATTTTTGTAGGCTGTCTTGAGCAACATTCACTACAATCCATTCCACTGCCCGTGCGTGATATGCGAATTTTAAGAATATATACTTAAGAATACATGTATCATGTACAGTTTCTAGAAAGGATAAAATATCCTTGTTTTTCACATCATCACTGAAGTGTAGGAAGTAAACACGTTGACCATGTCAACTAACAGCTGTAGTTCGAATCTTCAAATCTTAATATTGATGGAAGAAATTCTCTTATAACTTTTGATGTGTTTCTTAATTGGTAATGTTTTGCGTTGTATTGTATTGCCCTACTGCAATCCAACTATTTTAATATTTGGCATTTAGTGCAATGCCATCACTGTTAAAACTACAGGATGCATTCGGCACCTTTCAGGGGAGAAACGCTTGCTCACCATTGGCACCCAACCGAATTGGCACCACTAAATAGGGTGAAAAACAGGCACCTTTTAAAAAATAGGAAGCCGGGGTGAAAAAAAAAGGAACCTTCAGAGAGAGAAATGGCACCTTTACTGCAGATCCTCCTCCCTCCTTCCCCGTATTGTGTCCGTTTTTAAATACAGTAGTGTATATATATATATATTATATATATATATATATATATATATATATATATTAGTTTTCTTTTGGTTCATGATATTCTACGTTTTGGACATTTTTCACATTGAACTCAGTAGTGGAAATGATTAAAACTTGTAATTACAGCATTTGATCATGTTTCAGAGTTTTCAACATACAGTGGCTCCCAAAAGTGTTCGTACACCTACGACTTTCAATGATATAGGCCATTATCCATTGGTTAGAATTAATATTTCGGAATAGGTATTTTATTATAAGATATATGATCTATTCTTAACAACACTACATGAAATTTTTTAATAAAACATTAAAACATTATTTTTAAAAAATCGAAAACCAAAAATTGCCGGAAATTTTATCTCACAAAAATCTTCGTACACTTTGAAAAAATGTCAAAAAATTAGTAAATAATCTAACTTTTTACAAAGTTATTATTTAGTAGAATATTATGCAGTATCAACAACAGCTTTTAAACGTCTGAGAATAGATTTCATTGTTTTTTCTTTCTTTTTTTGTGCAATTTCTGAGTAAGTGTTCAGCCGCACTTTGAGCCTTGCTGTTTCTAGTTCGCTTTTCGTTTCAATGGTGTATTTTCGTAATCTAGCTACTAGATATCTCTAAATATGTCCCATTAAGTTTAAATCTAGCGATTGAAGAGATATTTCTAAGCTTAAGGACAATTTTTGAGGCACCAAACGCAAACGCGTGCTTCTTATCGTTATCTTGATAAAAAACAAAGTTGCTTCTGATTACCAAATTTTGGGCTAATAATTTAAAATTGTTTTTTTAAATATTTAAATGAACAGAATGATTCATTATTTCATCAAAAAATTAAATTTCCAAGTCCTGATGCTGTAATGCACCCTCGCACTAGAACACCTTCACTGTCCTGATTAACTGATCCAACTAAGTTCCTAAGATTAAACTCCTCATTTTTTCTTCTATTTACAATTATACAACAATTTAACCCAAAATGTTGAATTTATTTTCATTTATAAGTAAGACGTTGTTCCATAACGTTTTGAGCTTATTTATCATTGATATTACGACGGAAAACGTAAGCTTACTGTTTTTCGCACGAAGAAGAAAATTTCTGCGAGAAGCGGTCCCAGATATTCCAGCATATCAGAGAACTTTGCGAACAATTTTAGGTGAAAATGAAACGTAAAATGTTTTATTCAATTCTGCAGAAACTTTTTCAGCACTCAAATGCGTATTTTTCATAATTTTTTTAACTGTAAACCTCCGATTACGCATTGTTAACTTTGCCAGTTGACCTTTTCTTACCTTGTTTTCGATCCGATTCCTTTCTTTAAAGCATTTTATCAAGCACTTTACTATAGAATGGAATAAATTAACTAATTTAGAGACATTTCAAGCCAATTTACCGCTACTGTAAGGAAAAAATTCAAATTTCAAATGGTGTTTATTGTTTTTTTACGAATACCAGTCATTTAAAAATAATAAGCAGACTATTTGGTAATAAATAAACCAAAAAATAAAGCGAAATGACTTTACAGAGCCAACACAATGCACAAATAATAAGAAAACGACATGCGATAATTTTAATCATGAATTTATTCGAAAATATTTCAGTGTACGATGACTTTTGTGGCTCATTTTTTCTCTTTCTCTTCGTTTTTTGACAAATTTCAAAAATAAAATCTTGCAATATTTTGAAAAAAATACTGGGTTTTATTCAGAATGGCATAAGAATGGTGTGAAAAAAAATTGGACTTCATATTCGAATTTAGTTTTGCGTTATTTTGGTTTTCCTACAAAATGTCAAGGTGTACGAACACTTTTGGGAGCCACTGTAGTTAAGAAATGCTCATTGCTTTAATTTATCTGATAGTGCTCTAACTCAGTGTTTCTGGTGTGGGTCTCTTTTGACCCACGGGCCGGTAAAAGCAAATGAAAAACTCTTCGGACCAATGAAATCTTAATCGTTTTCTTAAACATTCATAAAATAAATAATAATAACTCGGGGGCCGTTAAAAACGTGTGAAAAAAATTCGGCGTTCTGATGAGTTTTTTTTTTTACAAAGTAACGTTGAAAGTTAATATCGTTACGTTAAAAGTTAAATACCTACCCTTTACTTGGTATCAAAGAGCTGTCACAAATATGTTATAATTTTAAGACGAGTAATTATTTAAATAATGTGAGAAATTATACATTTACTAAAACCTGATCTGGTGTCGAAAATGAAGTATAGAGGTACTTATGAATTATTTACACGAAGAGCCAAAAATAATCTGGGATATTACAGTTACGAAAAAACAAAATCGTTTCATAAACGTTAATCAAGAGTAACAAAATAAAATGCACAAGAAGTTTTTCCATAATTTTAAAAATTAAAAGAAACTTCTAACGCTATCGAGACATTGACCGCTAACAGGAAATGATTCAAACACTTGAATGAAAAAGGGAAAAAAAAAAGCCAGACGGAGAAATATTTTTTTCTTTTGCTCTTTACGTTTTCGCATGCTAAGTCTGTTATATCCGACGAAGCACAAGAATCATTTTTGTTCTGGTCCTCACTTGTTGATTATTGATAATTTTAGCTGGTTATTTTGGTGATTAAATGCTGCTTATCGAGTACTCAAGAAAATAATGATAGATATTTTCGGTAGCGTTTTGAATAATGGAAATTTCACGACAGTAACAATAAACTGAACCTAAACGACAGTTTAACGGTAACTGAAAAGCAGTAAATGCACTTTTAAATACTTTTAACTATGTTCGAAAGCCCTAAAAGCTACAAAGTGATCAAAAGCTGTACTTACTTGTTATTTCGGATAATTAATCGTAGAAAAGTTGTGTTTTAATCCAATAGTGTACTTCATTCAATGTGAAAGACACATAGATGCAACCACCATTTGTCCACCATATTGAAGTGGTTGAATGCATGTCTAAGACAAAAGCGCATGCGCAGCAAGTCTTTCTGTGATTGCATGTTCTTTTGGCTCCTCTGCTATATTTCCTGGCCAGTATCGCGCCTTATGGTACCATGCTTTCACCTTAAAGGGAATATATTCACTCGTCTGGAACCCCTGGTTATAACAGTGATGATCAATAACAATTTCTCAAAAATAACAAAGTAAGCATTTCATTGAATCACCGGATTCACGATGCTTGGAAGATTATCGCACATTTGACTTGTAGATTTTGTAACTTTAAATAAGTGTATCGGTCCATGTTTCACGGAAGCTGGTTCTTTTCTTTGAAATTTTAATTATATCAAACCATAGAAGCATAATTTTTTCAGATATTATTTACGAGCGCCTTCATTCCACTAGTAGTTTTGTTTGTATATTATACAGCTCCAGCACTTCGTTAGAACATGTTAACGAAAGCTAATGACTAAAACGTCTTAGTTTTGGGGAGAGAGCAAGATCCAAGTCACATTTTGCTTTCTGTACTGCAACAGCAATATCCATCAAATACTTTTGCTCGCTTTTTAAGTCAGTGTCCAAAACTTCAATTTCTTTCGACCGAGTTCTTTCTAAGTTAATAATATTTAATTTTGCAAAAACAGTTGATGCTTTACCCGTAAATCAGTAAATGTTCCTTTTTTACACTCCGACTGTGGAATGGGTTATTAAACTGGTTAGTGAGTCGGTAGGTAGGGTGTTTTCTGAGATGAGACTAGATATGAATTAATGTGAAAACTTTTATGCTCGCGATCCTCAATGCAAAAATTGAGTCACAATACCAACTTCAAGCGTTGATCGAAACTTAGAAACTTGTTCAAAACCAAATAGTTATTATTATTGTAAGTTACTTTACAAATGTATGAGTCTTGTCAATAACCATTCTTCTTGGGAACTGCTGATGAAACACTAAGTGCAACCACCAAATTGGGGCGAGTTCTGGGTTGTTAATGCAACATAATTTAATTGCAGTACCAGAAAAGAGCTGTATAGTGCACATTTACTGTAAAAAATATATAAAACTGGGATTTAAAAGAAGAAATGCTGCAATATACAAAATAAGCTAAAAACGTCGATTTTTGGTTAATTTCACGCAACTTTGCGGCTTATGCGCGGACTAAAAACTGTAAAGGAATGCAAATATTTTCAAAGATATATTAAAAGACTATTAAAAGGAAGCATTTAAACGGGATTAGAACAAAATTTTTGAACATTTGGATTTTTGTAAAAATATTTGAAAATTGACCATTTTTTACCTTTTATTCAAACTTTGCTGCCAATGCGCGATCTGAAGATAGGAATGTTAATTTTTTTAATTATTTTTCCCAGGTTTAGGATGGCAATACACAACTTTTTTTTGCTATTAGAAGTCGCTTATCAAAAATTTCCTTTTTTCGCCCATCCGAAAAAATTGCTGTGGCTGGAAAAAAAAAATATTTCTGTTTTACATGTTTTACGTTATGTCTTTTTTCTTTCTTTCTTTTTTTTTTTTTTTTTTTTTTGTCGTTCTCTCTTTTATTTATTTCGTGATTTACATTTTTTAAAATGTTACCTAAAATACACATTCAAAATTATTTTTTGTTTTGTTTTCACCTGTGACCATACTACGCTTGGAGATATGATATTTCTATTTAGAATTAGTGCACTATTTCACGTAAGTTCAATTTTGCAAATTTTCTGATGTCACAAACAGTTTATTTATTTTTTCATATGCACTAAAATTTAATAACTAAATTTTGTGACTTGCTGAAATGGAATCTGCGATTTTTGAAATGGAAGACATATTTTACCATTCGGCAACTGTGAAATATGTTCCAAAATAAACTATAATTGGTTTATACATCTAAACCTGAATACAAAATTTTTGATTCATTTCTCATAGGCAAATTTTCTTTTTCTTACTTTCAGATGATTTCAGTAATTTTTTCTTCAAAGAATATTACTGATCTAGAGAAAGATTTCGAATCTACGTGAGTATATCGTGCAGATAGATCACCTGCAACCGTTTTGAATTAACGAAGTCATTCAAATGAACCAGTTGATTGAACGGAATGAACGGATCAAAAGAATGAACGATCCTCTGATGAACGGATCATTAAAAAGAACGACACTGCCCATCTCTAATACAGAGACAAATACAGAAGCAAATAAACTGATGAATCTAATGCAGCGGTTCCCAATCTTTTTTGCCTTGCGAACCCCTTTCAAAATCTGTGTGAGTTTCGCGAACTCCTTGTAAACCAAGTAATAAATGTCAAGCAGCTTTCATCTATGCAGTCAAACCGCTTTACCTGGGCTCATACCTTGTGTGAGAATTGACTTGTATTTAGAATTTTGTCCAAATCCGTGACCCTCAAGGTCGTGCCGTTTATTGGTCAGTCCCCAAAATCGCGACAAAAACCAATGCAATATGTTAGAGATGAACATGTTAGATATAACTGAATACTATTTCCTTCTTTATACTTATTGCTATTTTACATTTATGGGTAAAGAAGAAGATCGATTTTGAATCACATCAAAGAGGGGTGTTTTGAGTTCTTTCATTTAAAACAGAAAACGAATGAAAGTAGCGATTGTTTCTCACAATTATTATTGACCCAGGGTATTTTTGCTAGTTATTGCATAAACGGTAAACTTTACCATCAAAAATATTTTTTATGTTCACTTTTTTCAAGAGAGTTTTTCTGCGCAGATTTCATGAGCTCGTTTTTTTACAGAGCTCAAATTTTCATTTTTTAATTTCGTAAACAATTTTACGATGTACCTCACTATAGCAACAAACAGCAGCGCCATTACACTTATTGTGTCACTCACATTTTTGGCGAAGAACAAGAGAAGCGCGATAGCTCTTCATCGCACTCAAATGATAAAGAAACTAAACATAAAGAATTAAGTAAAGATTTTTCAAGCATTCTCATATACTCCATATCATGTTCAATCAGTTCCATCAGTCGAATTTTCCAATAAAACGAGAAAACTGAAGCATTCACGTGTTTTCATCTGAATAGATTGCGTTCAAAAGTTGAATTTTTTGGGTACGAGCTCTATTGTATCATGCTCAACGAAGACGGTAAATATCCGTGCCTTGTACTGACAAATTTAATTCTTTAAATGTACAAAATAGAATGTCAGGGTGTGCTAACATTTCTTTCCAAAAAGTACCGAATGTGTAAGAGACAAATGAATAAGTGATGAGCAAAAAATGCTTTAGCTTGAGACTTCATCCCAAACAAACATGTTAAAATTCCGCCATTACAATATTTTTTTCGCGGAACCCCAAGGGTTCCACCCCTTGGGGAACCACCGGTCGGGAAACGCTGATCTAATGTATGACTAAAATGTCAGGTATTTGAGCCAAACGTTGAGGATATATGTTTTTAAAGTTGACTGATGCTCAATAAAGAATTAGTTTTGCAGTCATTTTCTAGATATCATTTTAGTTTGTAGCAATGTTTTAGGTTTTTTGTCTTGTTATAAACTATATTGAGCAACATCAAACTGAAAAAAAAAAAAAAAAAAAATTTGAATTTTGACCTCTTGAATTCAAATTATGTTTTTCGCAATCACGAGTG
This sequence comes from Uloborus diversus, assembly GCF_026930045.1. Classification (NCBI taxonomy): domain Eukaryota; kingdom Metazoa; phylum Arthropoda; class Arachnida; order Araneae; family Uloboridae; genus Uloborus; species Uloborus diversus. The sequence goes on along the minus strand of NC_072735.1, from coordinate 67,004,485 downwards.
TGTGTATGTAGGCGTGTGTGTTTGTGTGTGGGGGGTATGTGTGTTTGTGTGTAGGGGTTATGTGTGTGTAGGCATGTGTGTTTGTGTCTGTGTGCTGGCATAAGTGTGTGGGTAGTTGTGTGCATGAATGTGTGTGTGTGTGTGCGTGGGGTATGTATTTGTGTGTAGGCATATGTGTTTGTGTCTGTGTGCAGGTATGAATGTGTGGATAGTTGTGTGTGTGTACATGTGTAGGTGTCTGTATGTATTTGTGTGTGTGTATGTGTTTGTGTATGTGTGTAGGTGTATGTATGTGTGTGTAGTTATGTATGTATGCGCGTGTGTATAGGACATGGATGCAACCTGGAGACGGCTTTCGCTATAGGAGCAGCATCGTGAGGAGCCGGTCGACGGTGATGGCGCGGAGGATGGCGGTGGGAAAATAAAATGATAGGACGCCAAAAACAGTCAAATGAAAGCAATAAGCAATCGTAATTGCTCTAAAATCTTCCAAAATTTATTACGTGCGTGTGGGCGTGGATGTATGTTTGCTTGCTAACTTATTACTTACTACTCGAGGGGTTCGCCAACTTCTTCGGATTTTGGAAGGGGTTCGCAAGGGAAAAAAGGCTGGGAACCGCTGTGTAGAACAAACCGCCTCACTCGCTAAAGAGTTTTAAAGCAACTAAAAATCTAATTTAATAGTTTGGCGAATCGTTTTCAAGTCCAAAGAAACTTTAATTGGTTTTTTTGAAAAGGTGTGTACTCATTTTAGTTAAAGAAAAATGATCGTTTCACATCGGAGGGGGGGGGGCATTTCATTTCATCCGACGGACTTCCTTTAAATTTTTATCACGGTCATCGCTGTGCGGGTACTGCTAGTATTGCAATATAAACAGAGAACAGAGAAGAAAACGTTTATTTTAACAAGATAAATAGCAACATTTTATGTACTCGTATTATTTGTCAAGGGAGCTTTTTTTTTGGGGGGGGCCATAATTTTCATATTGCTTCATCAAACTTCATAGCTAAGATCATTTTAAAGATTTTTTCACCGTTATCTGTGAAGAATAAGTAAGCAAGACGCAATTGGTACGTTATTCGAAGATGGAGACGTTTCCAAAATTTTTAAAGTATTTTTTTTCTGAAAGAGCATGCTTAAAAACATAGGATCTGACCATTTTTTAAATAATTTGTTTACGTTGAATATTTTTAAAAATTACTTAAATCGGTGCGCTTTTATTGTTTATGCTTCTGCCGATGAAATCACAAATGATGAAATGCCATTCACAGAGCAAAATATTTAATTCGCATCTTTACTCACGTGTATTGGCAACGATATGGTTGATGGCAAGCATAGAGCGCAATTTTAATTCGCTTCTTGATTTTCATAACGTGGAAACGTGATAGAAAAATGCGCCAAAGAGCATCATTTGTGACGTCATCAAGACCAAGCCTTGTTTGAAAAATCGGACATTTAAAAAAAAAATAAAAAAGTAACGGTTGGGAAAATGAAAGTATTTTCTAAGTCTGTGCTTTTTTTTTTTTTTTTTTGCTTATTCTTTCAATTTCAGTGACAAAAAGTACTACTTTTAAATAAAGGAAACAACCCCATTACACTTAAAAATCTGACATCCTGAATTTCTGCTGTCGAGCGCGAATGTTTCGCACTAGTTGTATTGTAATCCTTTTGACTTTAAATCCAAAACCTTACTTTTCTGCATTGAAAAAGGGTGTCCTTGAAACTCCGAAGCATGTCTGCTGCTTTCAGTAATTTGTGCGATTTAACACTGTTATTTTTCTTTTACTTGCAATAAAGTTTCTGCATTGTAAAGCTATATTGATTCCTTGAGACTTGAGCAAACTGAAAAAGTGACTTGTATACGCACCAGTAGAGTCCCTGGATATTTTCGCATAAAGCAATCTATCGACCGCGGTTAACAGTGGTTAGTCCGGTGTGTTATGACGTATCTGGAATTTTCTTTAGGAAGCCTGGTAGAACAGCTGTGTTTCCGGTTTCCGTTTTCTTTTTTTTTTTTTTCTTTTTTTTTTTTTTTTTTTGCATTTTTGTCATCTATTTTACGTTATCTTTATGGTGCAAAATCTTCAAATATCCCGAAAATTCATTTCTGCAGATACTGCCGTTTACCTGCACACGGCTGTCTATTTCAGCAGCAAACAACGCTCCACTCAAAGCGTAATTTTCATATTGGGAAAGTCTAGTGCGTTACGATTATAGTGCCTAGAAAGAGTAGTGTGCCGATCGGCGCTTTTTTCCCCACGATTCTTGAAGACAAATTGTATGAAAACCGCTAGATGGCAGTGTGGTCGAGATGTACGTTCAATTTCGCGATGTTTACATTAGTAGACGCGGGATTTTGTTACAATTTAGTTCCGCGTTTCTCTTTTTTACCTTTATTTCGTGAATATTTCATGAAATAGAGTTTAAGGCTTTTAATGGAGGCATCAAAGTTGAACATTGGAAGAAATAAAGCTTCATCTTGTTTAGTACCAGGGTGCAAAAGTGGGTACAAAACATGCAAGGAAAAAGTTACGCTTTTTAAAGCTCCAGCAGATGAAGAAAAACTAAAGTGGAACTCGTTAATTCCCAGATTAGATAAAGTTTTTGATAAATATTGCTCAATTTGTGCTCTGCATTTCGAAAAACATTTTATTGAAACAGAGGCGTAGCTAGACCCGACTTTCGGGGGAAGGGGGGCTTTCTTCTTATATATATATATATATATATATATATATATATATATATATATATATATATATATATATATATATATATATATATATATATATATATATATATATATATATGTGTGTGTGTGTGTGTGTGTGTGTGTGTGTGTGTGTGTGTGTGTGTGTGTGTGTGTGTGTGTGTGTGTGTGTGTGTGTGTGTAAATTTTTTTTAGTATTAAAAAAATAAGAGGGAGGTGAATCTTACATACTTTGGAATGGGGTGCCCCAATTCCGATACTTGTGTCAAACAAAACAAAAGCAAAGAATTTTTTATTTTTTTAATGTTATGGAAAATTCAACTTTTTTTTCTTTTCCCTCCATTTAATTTAAAGTGAAATTTTCTAGCAACGTCTTGCCAAAACCAGTCAATCCAAATCAGGGGGAAATCAAACATCTGATGAGCATGTTCCGTTCATTTCAGAGTGACTGCTTAATTTAGATCTACAAAAGCTGGCATCCCTGAAAGCTGATAGATACTTCCATTTCCGTCTGTAAACTGGATGTTTGACAGACTATTTTTACTAACTTGGTTTGCAATAAAAGTATGAAATAAAATAAAAATAAAAAGACTTCTTGAATTATAACCCGCAAAAAATGAAATTGCTTTTCATATCGTTATATTTATATGTTGCTTTTTATGTATTTACATTTATGCTAATTCTAAAGCAGTTAATAAAATTTGAATAAAAAAAGTTAGGGAAGAAATATAGGCGGTAGAAAGTTATTCGCTCAAATGCATACCATCTGTTCTCCTCTCAAGTCTTTATTTTTAATTTTATTAGCTGCTTTAGAATTTACATAAATATCTATTTGAGAGAGTAACAGCAATTTTCGGGTATTATAAACAGAAGTCTTTTTTATTTTCTACTTTTTAATCCGAACCAAGCTAATAGAAATAATCTAGATTCATTTCGTTTTTAAACATTTTATTCATGTAATGCAATGCAGTTTTTCTTTTGAATTAAAATAAAATTACCTTCAGTAGGGTCCGATGGGACTAATGCTGCTTTGCAGACTGTACGTTTTCTTCAGACGACGTTAACTTTCTCTTTTTAGAGCAATCCTTTTCGTCATTTTAATTTTTTCTTTGGGATTAAAAAAGCTTGTTATCGGTTTTGCTCGCTTCATTATGCAACAACTTTCACTTAGAATGTACTATTTCAAACAGACTGTACGTTTCCAAAAGAATACGCAGTAAATACTGGCTGAAAAATCAATGTGATTGCAGTGGATACTCTGGTTAGCAAAGGTCGTTTTGACTATGACCTATGTCACACACGAGACCAGACCAACAAAAACCTCTATCGTCTCGAATTCCACTCCAGTTATGCTATCTGTCATTTTCGGATTCGAAGCCCAATGATCTTTAAAGCAGCAAACAAAAATATTTTCTTTAACTCAGAAACAGAGGAATTGTCTTCAAGAGCTGAGAAGGCAGTGGAAAAAAGGGAGAAATGCGTTCGACGAATAGGCTTTCCAGGAAGATTAACCCAAGGACAGTCGTTTCGTGCGCTTTCTTGGAAGAAAAGTAAAGAGGTGAAATTCACAGGTTTGACATGCAAGATGAACATTTCAAGTTCATGGTCAAAGGTCATTCAAGTTAAAAGCATTTCGCTCTGTTATCTATCTGGATTAGTACTGTTCTTTGGTTGCTCTCTTTCTTAAAATTGTGATTCCTTAGAAAACCGAAATGATAAGAGTGAAAAAAAAAGTATAAGTTTTTTTTCAAGTGATGAAAAAAGAAAAATCGTAGAATACTGGCCAAGTTAGATTTTCAGCAATTGCTAACCTCAAAAGGATAAATAATGATTCAAAAAAAAAAAAAATCAGAGACTAAAAAGCAATGAAAGACTTTTTCTTGAAAAAGATATGCTCAAAGTTTCTTTTACTGTCAAAATGATTCCTTAAACTCGCAATAAAGCACTTAATAATGTAATAATAGAATAAATACGTAACAAAACTAATAAAGAGGAATTTTAATCAAGAGCCCATATTGTCTTTAGTATCGATTTCAAATTTTCACCATCATATTTCAAATTTCTATAAGTTTCTTAAAGCCCCCGTATTTCAAAACCTCTTTATCTCGATTTTTTCTTTAGTGTGAAATTCGAAATATATAGATTCGACTGTTTGCAATATTCCCACTGCGCGGCTCATAAAATTAAACATATTTAACAATTTGCAGAATCTATGACAAAGAAAGGCTGCATATACATGGATTTAACAAATCAATCTCATTTCTAAAGCAAAGTGTCAAATTTCACTCAATTATCAAAAAATTTTCTCAGCAGAGGGAGGCGTCTTTATGCTTGAGGGTCACACATGGAACAAATTGTCAATGGCATTGGGGGGGGGGGGGAAACGAAGTGAACTTTTGACCTTTGTTACTCAGAAAAAAGTCATTTTGATTTTTTTTCTTTTTTTTTTTTTTTTCTTTTTCTTCCCTCTTCTTTTTCTCTTTTTTTTTTTTTGAGACTAACGTTTCGGGGGGGGTTGTCCCCAAAACCCCCCCTTAGCTACGCCCCTGTATTGAAACGCATTTTAAGCATATTATAAATGGTGAGGAAGTTTTGATTCCTCGGGGGAAAACTTTTTTGAAAGATGAGGCAATTCCGACAATTTTCCCAAGTCTGCCAACATATTTTACTAAAAAATTACCAAAGAAAAGGTCCATCAGGAATCATGCAGTTAAGAAAAATGTTCCCTGTTTGAAAAAAAATATAACTTGATCTTTCTCTGCAGATGAAACTGAAATAACCACGTATCAATCTATAATAAATGAAATTGTTCATATTAATTTGCCTAACGAATATTGGGTTTGTATGAAATTTAAAAAATCTCCAAATATTGTAGTTTTGTATATAATGAAAATTATGTGGAAAATAATACTGACGATAAAAAGATCATTATTGAAGTAGACACAAAGACAAGGATGTTTTCAAAACAAAATTTTACACAATTGACTGAAAATTTGATACTTATATTTTAAGGCATCTATTATCAATCGAGATGGCTTAGGGCGCAGTTTGTTGTTGTGGCATTGTTTAATGCCATTGGGAGACTCAAGCCCCATTCATGTAGCCAGCATTAGTTTAAAGCAGAATGGAGCGACTCATGAGTCAATGAGGCCCCTAAATTATAAAGAGCCCGACTTGGGCACGGTATATGGTAGCACCACCTCTACAGTTTATAGGTCTGGAGAATAGGTTGGAAATCTCCAGCAACGCTACGCCTGGTAACTGTTAGCGACCGACCATTCGACTTTCGGACAAACGAAATCAACGAGCATGTAAGTTATGTTAATTTTTTTTTTTAATTTTAGCCTTTTAAAATCCTGTAGGAAATTGATAATTATTTTTGTTATCGTCCCCCGTTATCGAGATAAAAGGTATTTAAGTCTCCCGCAATTTTAAGAAAAGTGGCAAATTTAAACACTTGGCGAGGGATTGAAGGTATGAATTTCTCACAGACGATTTCCTCGTCTGCATGTGGCAGGACATCCATATCTACAGAGCGTGAGAAAGATGTCTGTCCCCATCGAAACTCGCTAAATTTGTAACAACGAGACTCGTTTTTTTTTTTTTTTTTAATTCCCATAGGCTTTAAAATCTCATATATCCACAACGGGAAAATATTTTTTGCGTCCAAAAACATGTATCACAATGTTCTTTTGATCGCTACTTATTTATATTTTTTAATTGTAGTACTGTCATGTTGTTTCCTGATTAAGGGTGGGGAGATTCAGAAGCTGCGCTTCCTTTTAAAAGAACATTTTAAAGCTAGCATAAGCAATGTTAGACAAAGGAGAGGGACGAGGAGGTTCCCCATTTGTTTTTAGTTTTTAAGCATACATTTCTTTCGCTATTTTACATAAGAGATAAAAGATAAAAATACATAAATACTTTTTTTTTTTTGACATGATAACGTCAAATTCAAAAACACTTCTATTTCGATAATTATCGACAACAAAACCGTTTGCTGACAGGTTCTAAAGAACGTTATGAAAATAAGCAAACTAGCAGTTTGACGTTGATAAGTATTACCGAAAATTCAACAAATAATCAAGCCAGCTGTTGGCCAATTGCAGTTATTTGGAAATTACTATGTTATATGTGATCGGAGCAAGTGACCCTATTATTTTTTTTAATGTAAGGAAAGTCCTTGAAAATTTAAAAAAATACTGGTCGGAGTCGGTAGGTTTTCAAGCGACTCCGACTCTTCGACTCAGACTGAGAAGCCCTGAAAATTTTAATTAGCTGAAGAATTTCGAAGCAGTTTTATTTTGAAAATAGCGGTACCCGCAGGACTTTGCCCAGAGGAGAAAATTAAAAGGTCATTTGATTAGCTTGTATATTTGCAAATAATGGATGATGAATTTCTCGCCAATTGGCTATGTTCATTCGCTCTTCCCACGTTACGGTTCCTCGTCATTATAATTTCGTAATTTACTAATTTTGCTCCGGAAACTGTTCTTAAAATTGAAATAAAAAAAGAACAAAATCGAATTTAAAATCGCTTCGAGGTGCACACCCCCATGCTACAAACTAACTTTGTATCAAATTTCATGAAAATCGGCCGAACGGTCTAGGCTCTGTCCGCGTCACAGAGATCCCGACAGAAATCCGGACAGAGAGACTTTCAGCTTTATTATTAGTAGAGAAATAAGAGACGCGCAGTTATTGAATACTTAGGAGCCGTTCATTAATTACATAAGGATGATTTTGGCAATTTTTGATCTTCTTCCCCCCCATGTATGGGTACGTAAGATTTTTCACCCCCCCCCCCTATTCTTACGTAAGATTCCATTTCATTTTTCAAAATGATAAAATAACAAATCTTGGAATCGTTACATCACTGGAATCGTTATTAAATTCACATTATTAAATTTAACTTTTTGCGTAAAGAAATAGTTACTGAAAAGTTAGAATCTAAACTGAATGTTTTTTCGACATTTTTTTATTCGCAACTCCAACGAACTGTAGGGGGCACTGAAGTCACTGTCTAATGGTGGAATTGAAAACTAAAACAAACGCACATGGTAACGAAGAAAATGCTAAAAGTGTTGTGATTTTTGTTCGTACGTATGATTTTTTCGCTTTATTCTTTTTAAATTAATTTTCAAAGTCTTGTGGATATTCTGGCCCACGTAGAAAGAAATGAGAATTCAAGAAGCATTACTAAACGTCAAAGATTAATGCAAACTACGTAGTTCGTAGTTCTAAGAAGCTATTTCCACGATGTTGAATTCGATATATATCAATTCTTGATAAAACTAAATAATAATTGTAGCCTGACAAGAATAACAATTAATGCTAGAAAATTCAATGTGACATTACAAAGTGTTATCGAAAGAAGATGATACTTTTTTGCCTTGCTTGGCTAGCGCTTATTTTTTTTCCATTTGTAGCTGAGTTATTTCTCTCGAATTCCCGAATCGGCTCATTTAAAAATTTTCTGTTTCGATTTTTCTAATTTCTGAGTTACGATTTAATTGTGTCATGTTATGCAAATCATCAACAAAATTCTCACGGATATATGGTGGTAGTTTTCTTTTCAGTTGATTGACCATTATTTCCTTTCACTTATCGAATTCTGTAATCTTACTACCATTTTATTCCACTCATGATAAAAATTAAAAATGGTTTAACTAAAAACGCGAAATCTCGCCAAGGCTACTTTGCTCGCACTATACTAAAACAATAACCCTAAAAAAATTTGGCGAAACCTTTCAGCTGAGAATAAAAGGAATAAAGTAAATTCTTTCTCGGTTATTCATTTTGTTCTACGATAATATATTCAAGAAAATATTTTGCATACTGTCCATTCCAACTAAATGCTGCTGTAAAATATGGTAAGTTTAACTAATTTAAGATTAAAAAAACCCCCATATTCTTACAAATTCATACAAAACAATAAAAATTTTTACCTTGTATGACGTTATCCAAGTTTGTTAATCCAGAATTTTTGCTTTCACCAATTATTAAGAAAATAATGAAAACTAACATTATTTTGAGAAGCTCGAGAATACTACTAAGGGACGAATTAATTTCTGTAGCTGAAAGCAAACTAAGACACATCGAGTGCGTTAATAAATACTCAGAACAAACTGCCTGTGTTTACGTCAACAGACACACGTGGAACGCAACGTGGCAATGTTTTAGTTTCATTTGCAGTTTTGTAAATCACCGCAAGGTAGCGTATTAGAGCGCTGGAGTTCCGAATTTCGCAACTCCAACGAACTATAGGGGGCACTGAAGTCACTGTCTAATGGCGAACTTAAAAACTAAAACAAACGCACATGGTAACGAAGAAAATGCTAAAAGTGTTGTGATTTTTGTTCGTACGTATGATTTTTTCGCTTTATTCTTTTTAAATTAATTTTCAAAGTCTTGTGGATATTCTGGCCCACGTAGAAAGAAATGAGAATTCAAGAAGCATTACTAAACGTCAAAGATTAATGCAAACTACGTAGTTCGTAGTTCTAAGCAGCTATTTCCACGATGTTGAATTCGATATTTATCAATTCTTGATAAAACTAAATAATAATTGTGGCCTGACAAGAATAACAATTAATGCTAGAAAATTCAATATGACATTACAAATTGTTATCGAAAGAAGATGATATTTTTTTGCCTTGCTTGGCTAACGATTATTGTTTTCCATTTGTAGCTGAGTTATTTCTCTCGAATTCCCGAATCGGTTAATTTAAAAATTTTCTGTTTCGATTTTTCTAATTTCTGAGTTACGATTTAATTGTGTCATGTTATGCAAATCATCAACAAAATTCTCACGGATATATGGTGGTAGTTTTCTTTTCAGTTGATTGACCATTATTTCTTTTCACTTATCGAATTCTGTAATCTTACTACCATTTTATTCCACTCATGATAAAAATTAAAAATGGTTTAACTAAAAACGCGAAATCTCGCCAAGGCTACTTTGCTCGCACTATACTGAAACTATAACCCTAAACAAATTTGGCGAAACCTTTCAGCTGAGAATAAAAGGAATAAAGTAAATTCTTTCTCGGTTATTCATTTTGTTCTACGATAGTATTATGTTCAAGAAAATATTTTGCATACTGTCCATTCCAACTAAATGCTGCTGTAAAATATGGTAAGTTTAATTAATTTAAGATTAAAAAAAACCTCATATTCTTACAAATTCATACAAAACAATAAAAATTTTTACCTTGTATAACGTTATTCAAGTTTGTTAATCCAGAATTTTCGCTTTCACCAATTATTAAGGAAATAATGAAAACTAACATTATTTTGAGAAGCTCGAGAATACTACTAAGGGACGAATTGATTTCTGTAGCTGAAAGCAAACTAAGACACATCGATTGCGTTAATAAATACTCAGAACAAACTGCCTGTGTTTACGTCAACAGACACACGTGGAACGCAACGTGGCAATGTTTTAGTTTCATTTGCAGTTTTGTAAATCACCGCAAGGTAGCGTATTCGAGCGCTGGAGTTCCGAATTGCAAAAGCAAAGCAAAGAGCGAAAATTGAAAGTTATTTTAAAAGCCTTGCTTGAATTAATTACAAATATTTTATTTGTTAACAAACATAAGATGGCAACAGTTAAAAAATTTAAATCATTAAAACATAGACTAATAATAAGAATAGACCGAGCTATGGCAACCCTTTTGCTGCTCATAAACCATAGACTAATAATAAGAGTAGACCGAGCTTTCCCAGACTTGCTGATGAAAAAATTGGTTCATGGATACATCATGTGACTGGTGGAAGGCTAGGCGAAAACTTTGGCAGCATGGTTGCTAGATGGCAACATTATCTATAGTTTGACACTCGACATGCATTTTAAGACGTAATGTGTTTTCTTTATAATTTTTTTCCAGGTGCAGAGATTGAACTGTTTTTCTTTTAGTTATGCATTATTTTGACATTAGTAATTAGTTTTTGATCACAGTTTTCAGTAACTTTTATTTCATTCGGAACTACTACGTCAGCGTTGGCGTGAACGTAATGACGTAAACGTTTTGCTTTAACGCAAAAATGTACTAATCGGTATCTTAAATTGAAATTGTAGATAAAAATCTTACCGTTTGCCGATTTTTTTTCGTCGCTTGCATCTTTAATTGCTTAGAGAGTTATTGAAATTGACTTTAAAAAAATGCACAATTCTCTCTAAACGAAAAACTCACTATATTAACAAAATATTTACAAATAAGAATAACAAATTTACAAATCGTACTCCATGAAAGACCATTCTTCCGTGTTCCATCAATTCTATTTATGTTATTTCTCGCGGGCGTAGATCGTCTGCTATGATCAACGCCCGCTGTTGCTAGGATATCCACCAGTCACATGGTTTAGTTTATGAGCAGCAAAAGGGTTGCCGTAGCTCGGTCTATTCTTATTATTAGTCTATGTCATAAACCAAACCATGTGACTGGTGGATATCTTAGCAACAGCGGACGTTGATCGTAGCAGACGATCTACGACCGCGAGAAATAAAATAAATTGAATTGATGGAACACGGAAGAATGATCTTTTATGGAGTCCGATTTGTAAATTTTTTATTCTAAGTTGTGAGTATTTTGTTAATATAGTGAGTTTTTCGTTTAGATAGTACTGTGCATTTTCTTTAGTCAATTTCAATTTCTCTCTAAGCAATTAAAGATGCAATCGCCCAAAAAGAATCGGCAAAAGGTAAGATTTTTACCTACAATTTCAATTGCGTTGATTTAAGATACCGATTCGTACATTTTTGCGTTAACGCAAAGCATTTACGCCATTACGTTTACGCCAACGCTGACGTAGCAGTTCCAAATGAAATAAAAGTTACTGAAAACTGTGATCAAAAACTAATTACTAATGCCAAAATAATGCATAACTACAAGAAAAAAGTTCAATCTCTGCACCTGGAAGGAAATTATAATGAAAACACATGACGTCTCAAAATACATGTCGAGTGCCAAAATATAGATAATGTTGCCATTTGGCGACCATGCCGCCAAAGTTTTCGCCAAGCCTTCCACCAGTCACATGATGTATCCATGAACCAATTTTTTCATCAGCAAGTCTGGGAAAGCTCGGTCTACTCTTATTATTAGTCTATGCATTAAAATAATATTTCCGATCATTTCCATACAATTCGGAACTCCAGCGCTCGAATACGCTACCTTGCGGTGATTTACAAAACTGCAAATGAAGCGTTCCACGTGTGTCTGTTGACGTAAACACATGCAGTTTGTTCTGAGTATTTATTAACGCAATCGATGTGTCTTAGTTTGCTTTCAGCTACAGAAATTAATTCGTCAGTTAGTAGTATTCTCGAGCTTCTCAAAATAATGTTAGTTTTCATTATTTCCTTAATAATTGGTGGAAGCGAAAATACTGGATTAACAAACTTGGATAACGTTATACAAGGTAAAAAATTTTATTGTTTTGTATGAATTTGTAAGAATATGGTTTTTTTTTAAATCTTAAATTAATTAAACTTACCATATTTTACAGCCGCATTTAGTTGGAATGGACAGTATGCAAAATATTTTCTTGTATCGTAGAACAAAATGAATAACCGAGAAAGAATTTACTTTATTCCTTTTATTCTCAGCTGAAAGGTTTCGCCAAATTTGTTAGGGTTAGTATAGTTTTAGTATAGTGCGAGCAAAGCAGCCTTGGCGAGATTTCACGTTTTTAGTTAAACCATTTTCAATTTTTATCATGAGTGGAATAAAATGGTAGTAAGATTACAGAATTCGGTAAGTGGAAGGAAATAAAGGTCAATCAACTGAAAAGAAAACTATCACCATATATCCGTGAGAATTTTGTTGATGATTTGCATAACATGACACAATTAAATCGTAACTCAGAAATTAGAAAAATCGAAACAGAAAATTTTTAAATGAACCGATTTGGGAGTTCGAGAGAAATAACTCAACTACAAATGGAAAAAAGAAATAAGCGCTAGCCAAGCAAGGCAAAAAAGTATCATCTTCTTTCGATAACAATTTGTAATGTCACATTGAATTTTCTAGCATTAATTGTTATTCTTGTTAGGCCACAATTATTATTTAGTTTTATCAAGAATTGATAAATATCGAATTCAACATCGTGGAAATAGCTGCTTAGAACTACGAAGTTTGCATTAATCTTTGACGTTTAGTAATGCTTCTTGAATTCTCATTTCTTTCTACGTGGGCCAGAATATCCACAAGACTTTCAAAATTAATTTAAAAAGAATAAAGCGAAAAAATCATACGTACGAACAAAAATCACAATACATTTAGCATTTTCTTCGTTACCATGTGAGTTTGTTTTAGTTTTCAATTCCGCCATTAGACAGTGACTTCAGTGCCCCCTATAGTTCGTTGGAGTTGCGAATTAAAATCACGAGAAATAGGCAGACGATAATCTATTACGATTTATCTTTCTTATTCGGAACTCCAGCGCTCGAATACGCTACCTTGCGGTGATTTATAAAACTGCGTCTGCACCTAAAACATTGCCACGTTGCGCATCACGTGTGTCTGTTGACGTAAACGCGGTCAGTTTGTTCTGAGTAACGCATTCAACATGTCTAAGAACGCCTTCAACAACAGAAATTAATTCGTCCCTTAGTAGTATTCTCGAGCTTCTCAAAATAATTTCGAAAGCTTCTAAGCTTCTCAAAAGTATTAAATGGTGGAAGCGTAAACAAGAAAACTCTGGATTAACAAAATTGGATAACGTTATACCAGGTAAAATTTTTTATTGTTTTGTATGAATTTGTAAGAATATGGGGTTTTTTTTAATCTTAAATTAATTAAACTTACCATATTTTACAGCAGCATTTAGTTGGAATGGACAGTATGCAAAATATTTTCTTGAATATATTATCGTAGAACAAAATGAATAACCGAGAAAGAATTTACTTTATTCCTTTTATTCTCAGCTGAAAGGTTTCGCCAAATTTGTTTAGGGTTATTAATTTTTAGTATTGTGCGAGCAAAGTAGCCTTGGCGAGGTTTCGCGTTTTTAGTTAAACCATTTTTAATTTTTATCATGAGTGGAATAAAATGGTAGTAAGATTACAGAATTCGATAAGTGAAAGGAAATAACTGTCAATCAACTGAAAAGAAAACTACCACCATATATCCGTGAGAATTTTGTTGATGATTTGCATAACATGACACAATTAAATCGTAACTCAGAAATTAGAAAAATCTAAACAGAAAATTTTTAAATGAACCGATTCGGGAATTCGAGAGAAATAACTCAACTACAAATGGAAAAAAAAATAAGCGCTAGCCAAGCAAGGCAAAAAAGTATCATCTTCTTTCGATAACAATTTGTAATGTCACATTGAATTTTCTAGCATTAATTGTTATTCTTGTCAGGCCACAATTATTATTTAGTTTTATCAAGAATTGATAAATATCGAATTCAACATCGTGGAAATAGCTGCTTAGAACTACGAACTACGTAGTTTGCATGAATCTTTGACGTTTAGTAATGCTTCTTGAATTCTCATTTCTTTCTACGTGGGCCAGAATATCCACAAGACTTTGAAAATTAATTTTAAAAGAATAAAGCGAAAAAATCATACGTACGAACAAAAATCACAACACTTTTAGCATTTTCTTCGTTACCATGTGCGTTTGTTGTAGTTTTCAATTCCGCCATTAGACAGTGACTTCAGTGCCCCCTATAGTTCGTTGGAGTTGCGAATTGTTGCACTAATAAAGCTATTTTTATTCGCTAAAAAATAATGATAATAAAAATAAATCAGCACCTCTTGGCGCGATTGGCGCCAAAATTGAACCAAAGCCTGCTTACATATGGATTCACATATATTCCAAATTTCAACCAGAACGTAGCATTACTTTTTGAGATAGGGCACTCACAATGGAAAAAAAGAACGGGCGATTGCGCTACCCCCCTTTTTAGCTGTTGACACCAAAATAAAATCAGCTTTTATACCCACTAAGGGCTACTTGCCGATAAATTTTTCTTTCATTCCGTTATTATTTCTTGAGATACAGCAGTCACAATTGACGACAAAAAACGTTCTATAGCTCAACCCCCGTTTGAGTTATTGACACCATAATTGAATCAGCACCTGTTCCTGTTACTGGCAACATATGGACCAAATTTTGTTTGATTCCGCCAGTTACTTCCTGAGGAATAGCAATCACACGTAACTCAAAAAACGTCCCATTGCTCCACCCCCCTTGGAGGAATTCGCGCCAAAAACCAATGAGCACAAGTTCACATAGGGGCACATATGTGTACCAAGTTTCGTTCGATTTCATGCGGTAGTTTTACTGTAGAGCGGCCACAAAAAACTGGTCACACACAGACGTGACACACATACACACACATACACACAGACAGACAGACATTTTCCAAAAATAGTCGAAATGGACTCAGCACACCTCAAAACTTTCGAATCCGTCAAAATTCGAAAATTTGCACGAATCCAATACTTTCTTCTATATCTAATATATAGAAGAAAGTAAAAACATCTTATCCTAACATGTTTCTTACCTTCCATACGCAAATGGAACATAATCTCTGCCAAATCACTTGTTGACCGCGCAATTTCTAATGTGAAATACCAACTTGGAAAATATTACGTAAGAATGAGCTTGACCCCCCCCCCCCTCCCAAAAGGTACGTAGAGGCTTTTCCAACCCCCTCCCCCTCGGGACCCTTACATATTTAATGAATGGCTCTTTATAGTCTACTATTTTCATTGAAGATAAATTAGCATAAGGTAATTTTATATTCTTCAAAAAATAAATGAACACCCATGTAACAAATAGCACTTATTACAGAATTTGTCTTTTGCGCAGAATCCGATTCGATTCGATTCAGAGTCACAACTGACTTCAACTGCATTTATGTCGAGGTCTGCATACTGAGTGCCTTGCCTCCATTATTTTATATACCGATAGATGGCAGCACCATCACCGGATCGAGCAGTTAATGAGAATTTAGAACTAGTCCAAGGGCTAATAGCTACCTGGTGCTAGCACCCCCAGAGGTATCGTTTCACTTGGAGGACATTGAGACCACGAGCATATTTAACGTCGCCCAGTCCCCTTTAATGACGACGGTGGGTCTTCGACCAGCAAGGATCGAACCCGAGGCCCTCCGGCCCCGAGTCCAATGCCTTACCAATCAGGCTACCACGGCCCTTTTTGCGCAGAAATGAATTCAATCCGAAAAACGGGGCTTTTAAACTGCGAAATGAGCATGCAATTGCTGATTTAAAACGAGTCTGATTGAGGAGCATAACGTACACCTCGAGCGCAGCGCCATCTGGTTTTTCTTCAGATCTGACCTGACTTTTCCCCGTCGATCGGCACACTACTCTTTCTAGGCACTATAGTTACGATGAAAACATGAAACACGGCCGGATTGGCCCATCACCGCACTAGAGTACGGTGCACTTAGAGTCCCTATATGCTCAGACACATTTCTGATCTCGCTAACCGCTTCCAGACGGCTGTGCGACAATTTGTTACTAGAGTCCCAAATCGACCGCCAGAAAACCATCGCAGCGTTTCCGAACGCGATTAATTAGCTTACGTTCGACGAGCACGTCCGGTAGCGACCGGTAAGTTAATTACGTGACAGCAATGACGTCAGCGTTTACTAAACGGTTGTTCACGAACCATTCCTTCATCAAACGCTTTCGGTTGATCACTGTGATCACTTCAGACATGACGCAGACGAATAACACGCAGGTGAAAAACATATAATTGGTCAAAAATGTCACGTGGTTCCATCAACCAATCAACCAGCTAAAGTTGCGGTCGACCGGCATATCAACCGGTGAGGCTCATTAAACGGCATCGGAAGCAACCGGTTAACCGTTGGCTCTCAAGAATGCTGCGGTTAGCAACCGGTTAGTCATCGGTCAACCGCTGAGGATCGTCGAACGCAAGCTGCAACATCAGAAGCAACTAGAGTCCCTATCTCTAGAAGCAACCAGTTAACCGGTAGCTTTCAAGAACGCTGCGGTTAGCAATCGATTACTCATCGGTCGACCAGTGAGGTTCGTCGAACGCAAGCTGCAACATCAGAAGCAACTAGAGTCCCTATCTCTAGAAGCAACCAGTTAACCGGTAGCTTTCAAGAACGCTGCGGTTAGCAATCGATTACTCATCGCTCGACCGGTGAGGTTCGTCGAACGCAAGCTTAGTGAGTCGCGCAGCTACCGGTTAATGAAAACTGATATAACTATGGACTCTCACCGTGATGTCTTCAAATCAACCATCCATGTTTTCATCGCAGCAGCAGCAGCAGCAGCACTTTATTTGTAGCGGGCGTGCAGAGTCGAAACCCTTTTACCCGAGGTCCAAGTCATAAGTGATCTTTAGAAAGAGCTAGGGGTACTGATAGTGAATATCGCGTCTCCGCTGGGCGGAACGAAAAGAGGGGAGAGGAGAAAAAAAGTAGAAGGCTTTCATTTAGAACAAGGAGGAAGAATTGACTCCGTGGTTTAGACGATACTGAATATGATTGAAGTGAAGTAAATCAAACAAAGATTTTTCGAGAAAGTACGAATTGTTCTAGTGGTGGCAGCAACTCCTCTGGTTCTGTGATCATCATTTCATTTGTGTTCATTTTCCCTTGCTGTGTGCTTCACGTTTTTAGCAGATATTCCTAGAAGAACAGTATATTACAGGGCTTTTTCATATTTTATTTGTCATCATGTCTCTTAGTGTATGTTCTTCGATTTCTTTTCTCACATGTAACTTTTGAATAGCTTCAAAGTTAAATTTTTCTTTGCTATCTGAATTTCTTTGTTTTCGTACTCGACTATAGCTTTTAAATTGAAACATGCGTGTTGCTTTTGAAAATAAATTTATTATTAGAGAATTAGACTACATTTTTTTCATAATTTAACGTTGCGATTTGTTAAAAAACTCTGTTGTACATTTTTCATTTATTTATTATCAATATTTCTTTTAGTTACGGAAAGATGCTGAGGAATTGGCTCGGCTGTCTCAATTAACAAACAGTGAAAATGTACGAAGGATTCTCACCGTTGAAGGTGATAAATTAATGAAGCTCGCCGAAGCGGAAGAAAAGGCAGCATCTAATAAAAGTCCTGAACAACGCAGTTCTGTTCCTTTAAAACCATCATCGTATACTGCGAAAATGACTAATTACGGTAAGTAGATTGATTTTATGTACAAATATTAATTCCGCATATGGTTCAGCGAATAAGACAAAGCTTCGTGAAAAGTTTTTTCCCTTATAATTTTGTTTCAATGTTATTCACATTAGGTTATACGAATTTTCAGCATTTATATGGATCCTTGTTCTTCATTATTTCTGTAATATTGAAGATGTTGTTGCTGATTGTTTAAGAAACGAAATTAATGTGCTTCAATTATGGAACAGGATTTGTTAAGAAATTTTTTGGTTTTATTTATAGCACTATTATTTTTAATTTTGATACTTTGCAAATTTTTAGGCTTCATAATGATGTGCATATGTGTGGTTTTAAATTATTTCAGACTCTAATTGATTTATTATATTCTAATATTTCTCATGTTTTTTAATGTTGAATACCACAGTGGCGTAGCCAGGGGGAGGGGAATACGGGAGGTCTTGTGGCATAAAATTGCTTTTTGGCCTTTAATTTCCATAAATTTCATATGCCTCCCCCCCCCCACACACACAAAAAGTTCCTTGCTATGTCACTGGAGTACCTATACCTAATGCATATCTTAGCATAAACTCTAAAATGAAAAATAATAAGAGGTATAAAATGGATCTTTTTAAGCTACAGTCAACTCTCAATAACTCAAATTTTTCGATATCTCAAAAAAAAAAAAAAAATCCCTCCACCTTTATTGCGTTTTTAATACAATTTAACTCGAAGTATTTTTCCCTTCTTCTCGATAACTCGAATTTTTTCCCATTCATTTTAAAAAATTTCAATCCCTCAGATCTCAAAGTTTTTAAACAGCTATGCTGTTTCACCCCCATTTACACACTCTAAAGAAAAAAAACATGTCCTCTTGCTCCAGGGCGGGATTTGGAAGTGTGGAGGCTCCCGAGGCAACGAAGTAGGGGAAGCCCCCAATCAGGATTTGAAAAGATCATATTTTCGAAAATATTCAATACTTTCGACTCGTAAAAGTTAGGATATTTTGTAAAAATTTCAATGTGGGGACCCCGAGGCAGTAGCCCCGCCTGCCCTCCCCTAAATCCGGCCCTGTCTGGCGCTCTCTTTTGTTAGTGATTTTCACAGTTGGTGTTCATCAGAGGTATGAGATAGGTGAGGCATGTTTCTGCTGCTGTTTTCTGCCAGCAATGGTAGGTTTTCTAGAAAAAAAACGTTCTCTCAAACTGAATGACCAATTCCCCAAACACAAACCTTTTCTTGTTCTAGTTTTAGTCTTCTTATTTTACTTAATAGTGCTGTGAAAAATTCAGGCTTATTTTTCATCGAAATATGGCTACAAAACAAAAATACACTACACTATCTATTGCAGAGAAAAATAAGGTGATTGATGCGGTTGAAAAGGGGGAAAGAAAAAGATTGATATTGCAAAGGAGTTTGGCATTCCAAGCAGCACACTGTCAATCATTCCCAAAATTAAAGAGACTATTCTTAAACACTTTGATAATCAAGGAGGTCGAAAAAAAAAAAAAGTCTACAGAATATCAGGAAGCAGAAAAATGCTTGATAAAATGGATTACCCAGTGCCGCCAGCATTCCACTCGGTGAAAACATATTGTGAGAAGATTTTGGGAAGCAACTCGACTTTACAGATTTCAAGCAAGCAGTGGTTGATTTGAAAATTTCAAGAAAAGAAACATCATTTCTTACAAAATTTGTGGAGAAGGTGGCAGTTTAAGTCAAAGTCGGCAAAGTATGGAAGGGATCACAGTCTTCAATTCTAAAAGAGTATGACGACAAAGATGTATTCAATGACGATGGACAAAGCAATGGCTGTGAAAGTGGAAGCTTTTCATGGCAGAAAGAGAAGCAAGAAAAGAATAACTTTATTACTGTGTACCAACAGGGAAGGATCAGAAAAAATAAAGCCAGTAATGATAGGAAAATCAAAAAAGCCAAGATGTTTCGCTGGCATTAAATCATTTCTTGTGGATTATGAAGCTAAAACAAAATCATAGCCGAATTTGAAAAATGGCTGAAAAATATAGACTGTAAAATGTCTAGTCAAAACTGCAAGATTGTCCTATTTGTTGACAACTGTACAGCCTATCCAAGCTCAATTACGACAAAATTAAAATCTGTAAAACTGGAGTTCCTTCCACCCAATACCGTTTCAAAACTACAGCCGTTAGATCAGGATATCATCCAAAACTTCAAACTGAAATATGTCATCAAGTCATAAAAAAATGCATTGCTGAGATTGACGAAAGAAACAACCCTTCTATTAATGTGTTGCAGGCAATGAGAATGGTTGATAAAGCTTAGAATTGCAGTGAGCAAAGAACAATAGCAAACTGCTTTAGAAAGACAGGTTTCCATAAAGCATCTACTGAGGAAATTGAGGAAACAGTTGACGAGGAAAAGAGTTTAGTGTCCAAAGCTCTGCAGCTAGATCTTGTAAAAACATTTCGAGACTTTGACAATAAAGATTATGTGTATGGACATTTATCGTTCAAAGACATAGTGTATGAGTGTAGACCACTTTTAAAAGAGGGAAATGATGAGATGGAAGAACTTATCCATCCAAAAAAGATCACCTTTAATTGAAGCAAAAAGTGCCATGTATGTGATGCGGGCGTTCATTGAATAGAGACCTGATATGGGCTCAAAGACATTCAATGCTATTTCCCATCTGGAAAAGCATGATAAGTTCTTATGTTGTATTCGCTTTTGTTAATGAGTGATATAGTATACTTATATTCAATGAAATGATTTTTGTAATTGGTAATTTTTGTAAAGATTTTCAATAACTTGAATTTTTTGTGACTTCCCTTCTATTTCGAGTTAGCAAGATTTGACAGTATTATGAAAGAGAACCATACTTGTCCTTCATTTTATAAGTTGTTTGCAACTGTTGGACATTTATTTGCATGAGCTCCTGATGCGTGGAGAGAATGATTGCACAGGTGATTGTTCTGAAAAAGCAAATCTGAAATCAAAATTACACATATTTTTCTAAGGCATATTTCTTAGTACAAGAAAAAAAGTCGGCACATTTCTATGATGAATGCGATAATAACTATAACATAGTGAATATTTTTGCTTTGTTTTATTTATCGTTAGCAGTGCTGTTATAAAGTTCTCTGAAAATGCAGTGTAAAGTTTTTTTTTTTTTTCTGCTAATGACTTTTTTAAAAAAAGTATGTATCAGTAAATTGAAATGTGATCACTTTAAATAAAGTTACCAGCTTTAAAAATATCTTCTAATATTATTTTACTTTAAGAAACTTTTTAAATATCGTTTTTATACTTATAATGCTTTCATTTTGAAAAATGCAATCTGATTGCATCGATATGAGAATCGAACTTTTGCTCTTTTTTTTTTTCAAGCTAACTGCAATTCTAAAATAATTTTTAAAATATTATTTTATGAGCCGATTTTATACTTTTGGAGTCCCACTTTTAAAATTGCAATCTGTTTGCATCCGCTTTGAGAATCGGATTTTTTGAATTTCTGATGTTTAGTATGCTTTCTTAAGAGGTAAAGAAATAAATTCTCCTTTTATTAAAATCGCAAAATTTAGTTTTTTTTCGAAATTCTGAGATTTTTAAGAGTTTCAAAGAGTTAAATGCTCAACCACTGCTTGATTTTTTTTTTGTTTCAATTATTTAACTGAAATTGATATTATTAACGGAAAAAGAAAAAAAATCACAAACGCCCATATTAAAATTTTATTTTAACGTTCCCCCCCCCCCCCCCCACACACACACAAAATTATTTCAATTTTCACAAAATGAACTGATTTTTCAAAAAAAAAATAGACCCTGTGAAAAATCCTGGACTGATCCCTGTTCAATAGACAATGCATGTTTGCAAATGTTCTTAAAGCTTGTCGCAGATAGCTACAAAACTTTTTGCCACTGGGCTATGAAGTAAGCCTCAAAGCAGAGTACTTGATGATATTCTACATCATAAATTCATTTCACAAAAATTGTTATGCAAGTACTTCAAGCATTGTATACACAAGCAACCAACGTGACCTTTTCCAAAAACTGGGAGCACAAATCAAAATAGTTTCTTACCGAGGCTTTTTAAAGCTTCCCTGTTGCTATGTGTTTCTATGAAACCTAAACCGATTGATATTCTTCAAAAATATATTAAATGCTTTCTCAAATGTGTAGAAAGAGGAAATGTACAAAATTGTGTAAAAATCTGAACCTAGGTGTCAGACCAAGTTTTTTTGGTTAATTTTACATAGCATGAAGGAGAAATTAAAATAATGTTAATAAATAAATTACTATAATAATAATTATATGCTCAAGTTAGGGTAGCATATAATAAAACACTTCAAAAATCTCTAAATAATTGAATTATTTTCAGGTCGCAAAAGGATTGAAATCTCATACAAGACATGCAATTTTCGGCGATGGACGTGTTTCAAAGTTGGCATGATTTCAAAACATACATTTATGGAGGAGATTGTAGTGGATGATCGATTTGGAAAAATAACAAAAAGAACTAAAAACGTTTGAAAAATCGGAACCTTTTCGGATTTAGATTATGAAATCTTGGCAGAAACAGCCGATTTTCTAAAAATATCCTCTAACTCAAGATAGTATTTTGCACAAATTTTGCAGATTTCTTTAAGTTCAAGGTAAATATAACGTTCCTGCAGATGCCTTATCAAATTCAAAAATTTTCACGAGCTTTCCGCCAAATTATCATTATTTCCGAGAATTTTAGATTTTCTTCTAATTTAAAGGATTTTGCATATTTTGTGTAAAATTCTGTCTTTAGTTGGAAGATGTTTGCAAAAAATCTGCAGTTTCTGTAGAAATTTCACAGAAGTTTTTAGAATTTCTGCAGAAAATTTGTCTTGAGTTTTTCCTCTCACATTTGAACAGAATTGTTCTGCAGCTTAGGCAACTGTTCTGCGGCGTACATTGCAAATTCAGTAGTATTCTGCTTTGAGAGAAGTAATTTTTTAAAAAATCCAAATAGTTGGGAATTTCTCTAAAAGCATTAATCATTTTCTGTTGGAAAGATTTCTCATGAGTAGACTGGTTTCTTAAGTGAGTAAAGTGTTTACCATTGTGCAAAATTTAACAAATGAAAAAAAGGCTGATGTTGCAGAAGTTTTGTAGGCCTGTTTTTCAGTAGGATCGAAAGAAGCCTTTGTATTAACCTTTAGCCAACGGCGGTACATATGCTGTACCGACAAAAAGTGCTCTCTTCCTACGGCTGTGGTACAACGTCTGTACCAGTCCTTCCCTTCCCCCTCCAGTTACTTCCCGCAGTTGATAATCCTTTCACACACGCCTACGCAGGGAGAAAATGAATGAAACGCACTACACCCCTTTTGGGGGTCTGTCAATCAGAGGCGTTTGGCATAGTTTTGTTCCCTGTGAAGGAATGTGTGGCGAAGTTTCGAAAAAGAGAGGAGAAAGTTAAGCAGAAGTAAAATACTTGAAGGAAAGAAAAATTTTTGATAGCCTTTTTCTGTTTAATAACCCAATAGTAAGGCTTCCTATAATTAATAACAGCATATTTTACTGTGTACAAAACACCTATTTAGTTTAAGCAGTGTAGATATTTAGGGAGCAGAGCGCAAGAAACATTCTCCAAAATATTTCTTTTGTTATGGTTTTATAAAAATAATTAAACTCTTGAAAAGCATATCTTATTTTGCTAACTTTTCGACAATGAATATCATGCTGAATAAGAAACAACTTATCAATTTGCGATTTGCCACGTTTCATTTATTTCTTTATTTACATTTTAACTGAAAATTATTTGTAATACCGTTTCAACAAAACATGGAAAACATTCTAAAATCAATAAATTTGAAAGAGAGGTTCAAGTAAGAATCTGTGTCGTGAATCTTTTGGTTTGAAAATTGAAAGTTAGACTAAATGCTCATTTTTTTTTTATTTTTATATATATAAAAAGAGTCACTAGCACAGCCAGAATTATCTTCTGGAGGGGATTTTCTGTTCAAAACGAGCCTTTTCATATGTAAAAGTTATTGCACTATGGATGGCAAGAATGTTAAAATCAAGGGCTCCGAGGGGTGTTTTTACCCCCCCCTCCCCCCTTCACTACGCCTCAAAATCTAATTGATCACTTATTGAGTGAAAAGCATAAAAACTTAATTTTGATATTTTAGAAAATATAAAGGTATTTCCTTGATATTTTGTCTATAGCGAATATTATTTCAGTAGAAAGTCAAAAGGACTAAGGATATGCTGAATGAAACAAAATAAGTATGGTACACCGGGGCACGTTTACGAGGATTTTTTTTTCGCTGAATTTTTTAATTTTATGGTTCAACTTGGGAATTCTTAAACGTTATGACCTTATAAAGCAGTTAATATAGTATAAATTTGTGCATTCAGTTTTCTCCCTGTTTGTATTTAAGGGGCTTAAAATGTTAATTTTTAAGTCAAAGTCGGTTGCTCCTCTTTCTTCCTTGCGCAAAAAAAAGAGGTTAAGTGAAAAGATTTATAAGAGCACCTGATATATCTTACTCAGTTTTCAATGAGAGTCTAATGTCTGTTTATTTTTTTTTCTGTTAATTAATTCTTACATTTGGAACTGTTTATGCCAGTAAAAAATGGAAGAAAGAGTTTTGTTTTCTGTTTACTCATGTGTATTTTTTTTTACTTATCTTCTCTTACTCACAAATAACAACGTACTGAGTAGTGAAAATGTATTATAAAGATAGTACATAAATAGGAAATGTCGAAAAGAGGAAAGACTTGGAATCTAAAACAAATGTGCCCAGATATTTTTCTTGTGCATTGTGAAGGGAGCGGAACTTAATCCTTCAACAATTACTAGAGGTATTTCAACCACAATTAGAAGAAAGAGTGAATGGGGATATCAGGGGATTTGTAGGCTGTCTCTCCATATTATCTCACTCGACAGTGATTGACTTTGAAACGCCAGCTTCATATACAAAAAAGGGTGCCTTGCATGCTCTAAAAGATAGATAAGCGCTAACGTTCTTTATGTAAATGAATACGGTGTTCAAGCATATTCCGCTTGCACCTGCTCAGAAAAGCAAAGCAAGGAATTGTTCGCTATTATTGTGGATTCTTTCTTGGACACACGTATTAGTGTCATCATTTTTCTGAATAGCCAAGCTGAAAAGCAAAGTTGCCTCCCTTGAATCTAAGGTATTCTACATTGTATTTACAATGGCTTTGGTCTCAGTTGAACGCTATTTACCTCCGCATTTTAGCTCATAGATAAGGACATCTGGCACTAAGGAACTAAGAAAGCTTTGAGCCGTAGGGAGAGGGAAAAGATAATTGTATAGTTGCCGT
The DNA here is from genome assembly GCF_026930045.1 of Uloborus diversus. NCBI lineage: Eukaryota > Metazoa > Arthropoda > Arachnida > Araneae > Uloboridae > Uloborus > Uloborus diversus. The sequence goes on along the minus strand of NC_072735.1, from coordinate 66,979,324 downwards.
AGCCTAAAGGTTAATATGAAGTTTTGAGCTTTAAAAACATTAAAGCATTGGGCTTTAGATTTATTCCATGAAGAAGCTTGCTTGTCATTTTCTAGTAACTTGTATAGGTATTAAATATTTATTACCAATGAATTTTTTATGATTATTTTAAATTAAATTCTTTATTAATTCTCACAGCTTGGGACCAGTCGGATAAATATTTGAAGATCTACCTGACTATACCAGCTGTACATACATTTCCAACAGAGAATGTAACGTCAAGTTTTTCTACTAGGTAAGGTATCTGTATGTCTTTTCTGTTAAGCATTATTCGGAGATCTTAAAATTTTCTTGGTACATGGAGTTTGTACATTTAGTCCTTTAGTGAGGATTATTATCAGAGCTTATTGATGAGATACATTTTGTTTTTTACTATAAACTAAGTTTTAATTTTTTCAAAATAAATAATTTCATCAAACTGCATAAAACAAAGAGCTTTATAATTACCGTTTAACTCAGCTGATTTGCTAAATCCTATTTATCAAAAAAAAAAGTTCACACTTGATAAGATTCCTATAAAGAATCTTCTTTACCCAATATTTCTAATAATGATTAGCATACAAAAAAGTAAAATATTAGGATTAAAACACACCTAGAGAAGAAAAATGACAAAAAAAAAATGGTTTGCCACTCTTGTCCTTATCAGCAAAGTTCACAATTTTTTCAAAAGAACAATTGCTGAAGGATGTGGTTCGGATCAGGTTATTCTGGTGAGAAAGGGATAACTACTGCAGAAAACGTTGACTTGTTTAAAAATTGGTGAGTACATAACTGGGACAAGTGCTTTGAAAAATTGAAAATTTTAGAAATTTTTGAATTGTTATATCAGATTCATCGTTACAAGCGTTTGAAGATTCATGAACGATATACAGCTTTAGTTGAAACCATTAAAAAGGTTCGCTATTTCTAGATATTGTTACATCCTGGGTTCACTATAGCTGGATCTAAGAGAAATCAATATTAAACAGGAGCTGTGAAATAGAAAAATGTATTGAGGCACGATAGAAGTTATTTAATGTTTTATGGGATTTTTAGCTGTTTTTAGTACTTTTTACCCTACAGACCGCAAACCGATTGCACCACAAAGAAATTTTTTATACTAAAATGTAGGAAATTAATTTTTCAATATGACATTGCAATCTGGATTTCAATTTCATATTGAGGAATCTATTCTTAATCGCTACAAAGTTGCTTTTTTTTAACTCTTACTTGTATATTTTTATGGCAACATGAGTTAACTGCAGTGTGTGCTTTTTCTTTACCTTATTTTCAATTTAATGATTTTACTTTTCCCCCAACCCCCCTTTGGACATTTTGCTGTTTATTTTAAGTTACATACAGCCAGATCTCCATAACTTGAATCTTATCGAATATTCTTTAATCTTAAAGTTTTCATTGGGTCCCAAACTCTTGGGACTGTTTTGGAAACTTCCTATAACTCGAACTACCAATAACTTGAACGTTTTACCCGGTCCCTTGGGACTTAGTTATTGAGAGTGGACTGCATTTGTGGGCATTTAATTCAATCATGAGATTTTTTTCTTTTGCAAATGCTACTTTTTGCACATTACAGGGAATGTTGAAGAGAGCTTTTTTTTGTGTGTGTGTGCTATTTAATTAAATAAAACTTGTGGTTCTTTCAGTGATTTTTGTTTTTGTAAGGGAATGAGAGGCTAGGTTAAAATAAAGAGGTGGATAAGAAAATTTAGAGAAAGATCATATAAGTACAGTCGAACCTGCTTATCTTGAATTTCACGGGAAGGAGAAAAAATTAGAGATAAAGAGGTTTTGAAAAACTTATTGAAATTTTGGAATCTGATGATGAAAATTTGAATTTTATACCAAAATCTATACATACGAAAGATTAAAATTCTTCCGTATTAGTTTTGTTAGGTATTTATTCTACTATTTTATACTAAGCACTTAATGGCAAGTTTAAGGAATCATTTTGACAGTAATGAAATTTTAAGCGTAACTTTTGCAAGCAAAGTAGTCTTTTATTGTTTTTCAGTGCCTGATTTTTTTTTAGATTCAACTATCCTCTTGATTGGCAATGGCTGAACACCCATCTTTCCCTATACGTACTTAACTTTGGCAGCAGTTTCATTTTTCTTCATTAATGGATTGCCATCCAAAAATTCTAGAATTTTCACTTTTTCATCATTTGAAAAAATCTTTAGCTTTTCTCGCCTATCATCTTGGTGTTTCTAATCCCAATTTCAAGATCACTCTTGGAACAGTACCTAAACCAGATAGTGAAACAGGTTTTAATTTGATTGACCTTTAACCACAAACTTGAAAAAGTCGCCCCACATGTCAAATCTGTCAAGCCCAGCCCTCTCCTCATTGTCCCATTCTCTACCCTCTGCTCTGCTTCCTGGAAAAAATAATACCTGGGCGTATTTCTCCCTTTTTTTGCACTGCCCTCTCTGCCCTTGAGGACAGTGCTACGTATTTAAGGAAAGTTGTTTGTTGTTTTGAAGATTACTGGGCTTTGAATTCAAAAATGTCAGCATTGTTGGAATTCCAGATATAGAGGTATTCGGGATATTTTTTTTCGAGATAAACATAGAAAATACATTGAATTTTGGCTGAAAATGCAGGGAAATTAAATTTTGTGATAGACAGGGTTTCGAGATGGACAGGTTCGATTGTAGATAGAGGCTGCCAGGGCCGGAAATTTTCCATAAAAAGGTGAATAGCATAAAATGCAAGCTGTGCATCTAGCCGCTTGCGGCTAGTTTTCAATTAGATGTAATTTTTGTAAATATTTTTTGACAGAAATTGTCTTTTTCTATCTTTTATTTTTTTGTAAATTGTGAGGTTTTTAACTGATTTTTTTTTAAAATTTTTGCATTAGAAGCATTTATATGTGTGTACACATACATTCAATGAAAATATATTATAATTTTCAAAATTTCAACTAATTAATAATATTCATACAGTGGACCCCAATTTTACGTGTTCCGTGAGATTAGTGATAAAACATGTACCAAGTATGGTCAAATAATGCAAGAGAATTTAAAATCTGTGGAATGTAAAAGCTATACTGAGCTAAATCTCCACTTTCTAAATAACAACAAATTTTATTTCTTTGAAAAAAATAGACAAAAATTTAAATACCATGCCTCAGAAAGAAATTAATTGCTTTTATTTTGAAGTAAAAATGGTTTTTGTTTCAAAGAAACAACCCAGTGATCAGAAGATTGGAAGAAACCCTTTCGACTTACAACCGGGCAGAAAAAAATCAATAAAACCAGGGGTCTGGCCAGTACGTGGGTCCATTAATGGACCTTTCACAAAATCCGGATCAACCAAAACGGACCCTTCACAAAAATCTGATAAACAAGCTCGGATCTTTCACCAATTGTTTATTGAAAGAGCAAATCTGAAAGCAAAATAAGGCATATTTCCATGTATAAAACCAATAGTATTTGGAACCTTTTTTGAAGTCAAATTAGAGGAATCAGCTTATACAAAAGCTGCTAATTTAAAAAAAAAAAAAAAGAGCACTCTTGTGATGCTCCTGCAAGAGATAAATAATTGCTCCTGTTAAATAAATATAATGCCTGTTTGTTTCTTGGAAAGAAATTAAGCTGGCTGAAAATAAGTTTGGATTTAAATAATTTTGTTTGTTTTATCACAGCTAATTAGCAGCAGTGTTGTAAACTTTTCTGAAAAGGCGTTGGTAAGCACTTTTGTCCCCACTCATGATTTAATAAACAATAATAATATATATCAGCGAAATGAACTTAGAACTTCAAGGGCATAGTAAAGGTGGAGAAAAAAATATAATCGCTTCAGATAGGGTTACTAACTTCAAATTTATCACCACTTAAGGTATCTGTCTGCGATTGAACCTTAATAATGACTTGATTAAAAAATATTCTCATTTTACCAGCTTGTCAATATTTGCGTTTTTACGGTGAGGTGCGATGTTTAACTGTTATTTTGGGAGGAAATTATATAGGTTTGATTTTTTGATGCTAACAAGCTTGATTAACTTTAAATAAGCTCTTTTAATTACCTTTTTTTTCCCTTTAGATGTCTACATTTTGAAAAATGCAATCTTTTTTCTTTTTTCAAGCTAACTTTGCTTTATTAGGATGGAAATAAACGAAAAGTCTCTTTATTTTTGTTAGTACTCTCATTTCAAGTTTTATTAAAGCAAAATTCCATTTTCTTTTATGAGTCAAAAATTAAAATGCTGAATCAATGGTTTAACTTTTTTTTTGGCTTCAACTGTGTCCACAGTAGTGATGTTCCAGATATCCGAGGGAAAATAAAGATCCGTATCCGTTACTTTTTTGGCGGATCTTAAATGGATCATTTCTATTCTAAAAATTTTTAAATATTTGAATAAAACTCTTAAATTCCATTTAAATTAGGTTTTATTCCCTATTTAAATTTTAAGGTATTATTTCAGAAGCCAATTTCTTCCCCCCCCCCCTTCCGTTGCAAAAAGGAAGGGGAAGTAAGTTTTAAAAGTGTGTATCAGTGTGTCTTTTTGTGCCATCGTAGTTCCTAAACAGATAAACCGATTTTGATAGTTCATTTTTCGTTCAAAAGGCAACTTGAACAAAAGTGTTCTTAGCTTGGCCTCATTTTTGTAGAACTTTAATTACCGGAGATATTAATTAAAAACAGACTTAACGTTTTTCACAATTAGGGTAGTAAAAATTTACTCGTACGATAGAAATGTTGGCCCTAATTGAAAGAACGAAGTTTTCTGCATTATATATTTATTTGAAACTTCCAACTGATATACAGTAGGAGCTATAATCTTGTTAAGTAAATTTTAAATGCAATTCTAAGCCTTTATACGCATGATTGAGCGATTTCATAGTCGGAAGATAAGGAGAAAAAGCTCAATGAATTAAAATTTTTACCTGCTGTCAGTTCATATTTGTCAACAAATGTGTAATCTGACCAGAGAAATTCATCTTGATATGAGGTCGGCTCTCGGGGACATGTTTTCGTTTTTTAATTTTTAATTTAATATTAGTTTTTGTTATTGATTTGGGGTATCTGTTATTCTTCATTTTTGTTTTCCTCAGCATCCTTCCAAAAAAGTGAGACTAAGCAGCTTTACACTCTTGTTCCTGTATCCTACATATACTGAGCAAGGTAGAAATAATTTTTCACATTCCATCTAAGCATTAATGCAGCGCTAGCCCATTCCTTCCAACTCTCCCTCAATTTTAACGGAAATTTCTTTGAATACTATTGATTATATTTTTGCCGCAGTTGACATTTTTTGAAGAAACTGCCATTACTCTGACGGGAATACCTTCCGTAACAAATTTTACACTTGGATAGTGGAATTGGGTAAAAAAAATTTTGAGATCCGTATCCGCGGATCTACTTTTTTAACGATCCGGCACATCACTTGTCCACAGATATTAATGATATGTTTATCATAGGTCTCTAAAATGCAAGTTTAAAATAATTTTATGAAAAATATTTCTTGTACAAGCCATTTTTATACTTTTGATGCCTTCACTTTGAGAATTACGATCTCTTTGCATCCGCTATGGGAATCCGACTTTTTGAATTTTTTATGTTTAGTATGCTTTAAGAGGTAAACAAAAAAATATCTTTTTATTTTTGTTAAAATCATGGAATTTATATAAGTTTTAAATGAAATTCTGTGTTTTTTAAGAGTGTCTTGGCTCAAAAAGTTAAATGCTGAACCCTTGTCTGATTTTTTTTGTTACAATTATTTTAAATACTATACAGAAATATTTTTAGTATAATTTGACACAATGTGGAATGGTAGATAAATATTGATAATTAAGAGTGATTTTGCCCCCCCCCCCCCACCAATTACTAAAAAAACACTCCAGAATGATATTCTCTGTATAGAAGAGGGAAACACTCAACTTTAAGTTTAAATGATACAGTTTGTGCCATCTCTAAATTCTAAAATTTTGTTTAAAAAAAATTTTATTATTTTTTTTGCAAAATTATTTGATTTTTCTCAAAATTAATTCATTTTTCACAAAATTATCTGATTTTTCACAAAAAACGGTCCCTGTGAAAAATCTTGGACAGACACCCTGAAAACAGAACAAAACGAATTTCATAACAGCTTTAAACACCTAAAACAAATTTTTCTTAAAAAGAAAGGCCTAAAAAATATTTGTTTTTGAGAGAACATGGTTTTGTTCTGTTTTTTGAAAAACAAATTTAATGGATTTTCTGAAAAAATGCAATGCAAAACCCGGAAATTTTTGAGAATATTAGTGCATGGCAATTTTCACTAATAAACAGAAAATGACGTCGGAAACGAGATAACATATGAAAAGGACAATGTAAAATCAGGGTTTCCCTATATACTAGTTCTGCCTTGTGTATACATATATTTTGAGGAGTTAAGCAGCAAATAATACTTGGGTGTATAGGGAAATTAAATAATCTTGTCAAAGTTAGTATTTTCATGTGGGGTACTAGAAATGAATGCTTGTTAAACATAAAAAGCATTCAAATATAAACATTATAATTTTCTGAGTACATTATTCTGTGCCAAAAAAAAAAAAAAACGAACAGAAAAATTATCATAAATTTTCCAATTCTGTCCCTGAGTGGAAATAACTCCCTTTTGAAGGGGGAGGACGGTGAATGGGAAGCTTTTTCCCCAAAATTAAGTTTTCTCCACAACACCACACCTCTTTACTTTCTGCCTTTAGTTTCTCCCAAAATTAACTTTTTTTTTCTGAATGTTCCCATCTTTAGTTCAGTATTTAATCTCATTTCTTCTTGTAGATCAGTCGAGTTGCAAGCTCTTGCTCCTGAAGGCAAAAACAATGTCTTTCAAATTAAGAATTTATTGAATGATATACTTCCCAGTGAGAGTTATTCGAAAGTAAGTACACATTTATCTGTAAATTAGTAACTATATGAAATTGCTGAGAAAATAAAGCTAAACTTCCCTTCTTGAAATAGGGGGACTGTTGGGCTATATAAAAATAAGATTTTGATTGTGTCTTTTATCTGTACTAAGAGTAAATGTACTATATTTGAAATAAAAAATCACGTAATACATTTTTGTTAGTTTATTAGGCCTGGAATTAAAAAAAAAGGTGCAACATTTTTAGGATATGAGGTGCATAAAGCTTTTGTAAATGTAAATCTTTAAAGTGCTAAATGTATTTGCACCAGACTGATATTGTTCAGGGGTCTGTGCATGGCAAGTGTACCACCATTTAGTGGTACTGCCACAGATTTTTTGTTCAATGAATGGTTCTTCCATAAACTCCTTTTTGAGGGAAAAAAGTTTCTGTCGGTCTAATTTGAGTATAAGTTATATTTTATTCAATGAATTGAAAACTAATAATTTCATACCATAAAAAAATTCAGTAATAAATATTGTTGCCCAGGAGTTTATACTGAGAATGTTTGTAATATTTCTATTCAAATGGACAAAAAATAAATGTAGTTTTCTGAAGATGGCAATGCAAGCCAACTAGTTCTGAATAGTGCAGCTAACTAACCTGGTACATTACATATATTTATTCTTGTCATTGAATTGAAACATTTATTTCTAATAGTTTTCACTTAATGATTCTCAATAACGGAGTAATTTGGGGATACATGATTTTATTAGAGTGAAAAGTAATAATTTCAGACCAACAAAGATAGGCATTTGTGTATGTTCTAAAAATGTGTTGGTAACACTAAAATTGTTCTTTTCTAAGAATAGCAATGTCAACAAAAACCACTAAACAAAGACCCACTAAAACTGCCAAGACATTTTTAGAGAACTGCCAAGACACTATTTAGAAGCATAAAAATATAGCTAATGACATTTCTCAGCCATCCAAAAAAAAAAAAAATTCAAAGAGTAAGGCAAGCAAATAACTGCTCTGGATACTCAAAATCCATATAGTATCATATTTTTAAGCAAGTGAAAAGGTAATTATATTTTACATTTACCCTAATATTTTACCTTTACATTATTTGAGCAAGATAATTATATTTTCCCAGACTGTGATTACTTCAAATAAATTAATATGAAAGATTTCTGATGTTTCCTGTTCCTGATTACTACAGAAGGTTTCAAATTTTTCTAAATGTCGCAAACTTATTGTCAATAAAAGGTTGTCATTTTGCGCGATTTTTACGTCATCTTCTGCCTTAAAGTTACCTTAATGCTCATAAAAACTATTCTATCTCATAATTTCAATTATACCTACTTGATAAAATGAAGTAAGATGGTTATTAAAACTGCTTTGCTCTACACCTGAATTTCTCTATTCGAAGGGTAATTTGGGAATAGTAAAGCTTATGTTAGCCATTTTTACACAAATGAATCTAACTTGGAATGTATTGAAAACTATTCTAGAAAGTTACAATGGGAAGCTGAAACAAGAAAAAAAGAGAAAAAATTATTTTACAGGATTTAAAAATTCAAAATGTGTTATTTTTATACCCGAATTACCCTTGAACTGCACTCATTCTATTTGGTCACTTTTAAAACCCTTTCAAGCATTTTTTTTGTGCCATTATACCTTTTCAATCTACATGCTGAAGTTTTTTTGCACCTTAAAAAGAAAGAAATGTTCTTCACTTCATATATTCTGTTTTCGTTAGGCTGTTTATTGCTTTTCCTATTTTAATCTCTACATAGTATCAAATGAAGTGTCCAAAAAGCGTCTGTTTGTTTGAACTCGCAAAACTCGAGAACTACCCGGCCGATTTCGCTGAAATTTTCACAATTTGTTCCTTTAAGTTCTGAGAAGGTTTGCAGACCAGTTCGAAAAATATTCGATGAATAGTTCTTTTTTTATTCCAATTTAGGCCCAATTTTCACATAAATTCCCGAATATGGGGGTAAAAAATTACTTGCAATTAGTAATATTACATATCGTTGGAAAGGGTAGAATTTTCCGCGTTCTACGCAATTTGTTCCAACGCTCTAACTTAATTGCGGCAGGAGTTATTTACGTTTTTAGCTCGAATTTGTTTAGGCTTAGCTGAAATTTAGGCAATACTTTCTTCATTAAATCCATCAATAAAAAGTGAAGGAATTGTCCTACAGTTTTCGTTTTGACACCATTGAAAAGAGCTACCCTTTTTACTTCAGATCTAACTCGACCTATGGTCGGAAGTTTAATTCTCTATCTCCATTAGAAAAAAAGTTACAAGCGAATTAAATGAAGTTCAAAAATCTGTCCTCTATTCAAGTTTTTAACCATTTTATTTTGCGTTTCCACAGTAACGCTTTTTGAATCCATTATTTCTATCTTTCTCATTTTCAACTCTGAAACTTATTTTATTTTGTGTTTCCATAGTGACGCTTTTTAAATCCATCTTTCTCATTTTATTTTAATTTCTTAAAAGTATTTTAATATCAGTCGTCATTGTTTGGAGTTGAAATTTTGCATGATGTTTTTTTTCTTTTATTTATGCCTGATTGTTGAATATACGTCACTTGACACAATTTTTGATTTTAAAATAGACCGGGCAAAGCCGGCCAACGCAGCTAGTATTAAAAAGGGCTTGACCAAAAGTCTTCATTGAGACGAGTGGTACTCTTTTGTCTACATGTTGTATTCTTATTTTTTTCTCTGGCTGGTTGCCAGCTATGCATGCAGAACTTTTCAGGCTTTTGGGACCTTGATTAGTTTTATTCCTGCTTTTAGTTTCGGATGACGTAGTCTTTCTCTATAAGTCATTCAAGATGTATCAATTTCCCGATTTTCAAATTAAACAATTATTACTTTCAACTTTCAGAGCTTGGTTGCAGTTCTCCTTTTTTCCCCTCTTTTTCAAGACTCAACTCGTATTTTTCTCCTTTGTTTTCATTCAATTTCCCTTTTTTCCTCCTGATCGCACTATTTTGACTGTCATTGCTTTGACTTTAATCTCAACAGCAATTTTAAATGGCATTGTATTCCTTCGATGCCATTTATTTTAATAAGTAATAAATTGTATTTATTTTTTGTAAACATGCCGACATCGAAAGCATACCTCACTTGTTTCTAATCCTTTTGCATCTTGTGAATATTTTAACATTTTGGACAGCTGAAAGCCATTTTAAGATATATTACATTAAATTAGGTAATTTTTTTCTATATTTAGATAGTGAAATAATTTAATTTTTGGAAACATTCCAACATTGAATATGTACTTAATGCACGATTATGCTTGTTGCCTTGCTTGAGATTATTGTATAGTTAAAAACTATTTGTTTTTATTTAATACATTAAATTTAAGGAGTTTGATTTAAGTCATTTCTAAATTGTCCGCTGTTATTTTATTGAAAAAAAAAGTTTAAATGAATGAACTCTAAAAAAAATTGTTAATTTTACATTTTGTTAATTTTGTATCAAGAAAATCTGGTGTAGCAGGCTTCCTGTTCTTGTGATATGAATTTAATTTTTTTTCTTAGAAATGGAAATATGGTTTAATATACATTTTCATGAGCCATTTTGAGTAAAAAGACATTCTACATTGGTTAAAAATATTAAGGGTGAAAAATACCAGTAATGTTACAATGTAGGCCTTCTGTTTACCTACTTTAAAAAAGGCTTTTTTAAAGGTCTTAAAAAGAAATCCTTCCAATTTAAAGGAGAGCTATTATTTTTCAAAAAAAAAAAAAGGGTAAGAAAATAAGATAAGTACTCTGCTGAATATGCATTCAATACAAGAATCCAAACTAAAAAATTAAGAAAATAATAAGACAATCTTAACAAAGGAGAATGTTTCTATTTTTTAAAAAATATCTCCACTTATTAATAAAATGAAGTAATGGTAGCTTGTTGGAAAACATTTGAAGATGTTACATTATATAGTGACAGTAAACGCTGCAGCAGCATATTACAGAAAATACATGGATGATCATTTAGAAATTTTGACATTTGCGGGGATATCTGGAATTAAAATGCATTCTGCAAAAATGTTTGGATTTTTTTTTCAATACTACATTTTAATTCAGGATGTATAACACTATTCGTTTGAATCAGTAAACCTTAAAGAAAGATAAGTCATTTGAAAAGTGCAACGGAGTTTCTTATGACGGTAACTAGTATACTGGCAGAATACTAGAATTTGGTGAAACTATCAATCAACTTGTATAAAGTTTATTTTTTGAAGAAAGATATTAAGGATTTAATTATTTGAAAAATGATGTTATTCAGTTAGTTCAAGTAGTTTTTTTTTTGGGAGGGGGGGGGGGGGCACATTTAAATTGAGTTAATTGAACTGAATGATTCCACTGAATTTCTTATACTAAGTTAGACAAAAAGTAAAGAACCATAATGCAACATAAAAAAGTTCCTAAAATGTGTAAAAGTAATATAAGAGCAAGAGATTAATTACAAAAAGTTTTTTATATGTGCGAATTGCTGGTTATTCGATTGTTACGTTAGTCGCACACAGTTTTTCGTAAAAGTACCTTTCTGGGGCAAAAGAGATTCAGCTGTAATAAATCTGTAGTACATTTTTTGAAATAGAATGTTTACCTTTCAAAAATATATCAGCGAATTTTAAATGCCTGTGTAACTTTCAGAAAAAATTGTCTTGTAACATAAGCATTGTTTCTCAGGGTTGCAAAACAGTTACGTTAGTCACAATGCCTTTTTTTGGTGAAAAAATACCTAACAGTGATTATTTGGCTTCAATATCTTGTTAGGAATGTAAAATAGTCACCTTGGACATTTTAAATCAGCATATTAAACCAAAAAAAATTTTACTCCCGGTTTTAAGTAAAAAGAGTTTAAAAATCGGGTGCAAATGTTAGATTAGTCACTATGGAATGACCCGAAAGTAAAATATTTCATGTTACCAGTTTAATTTTTAGCTTGGGACTGGGACAGAGTATATCTTATATAGAACACAGGCTTGGGATGTTTATGTCCCCAGAATTTATTTCCTTTAACTCAGATAGAGCTCTTCCAAAGTGCATCAGAAAGGAATTTAGTCCCCGAAAAAATTCAAAACACCTGGTTTCACTAAAAAAAATTTGCAATGCTGAATGGGCCGAGTACTATGATCCCTTTTTGCGATTTATTAAAACTATTTTAGACTTTTTATACTTGTAAGGGGGCCTATGAAAATATTTATTAGAATTGGAAAGCAATTTGTGATTGCATCCCATTTCATTAGCTATTTTTATTTAGAAAATTTTAAGCACGATTTTCTACTTTGTTTGTGGTAGGAAAATGAATGTGACAGGGTGGGCTGTGTTCGAAGGGGGGTTTTAATCTCGAAATCCCTCAATTGGCCGGGCCACTGTGTGTTCTTGGTCATGTGTACCATATTTCTTTGTTTTTTTTTTCCTCCCAGTTAAGTTTCAAAAATATTTATTGAAGTTTTTAAATTTCATGAGTAATTTCTTAATGCAGTTAAACACCTTACCTAAGAATTTAAATGTATTTACAGGTTAAGACAGATATGGTTGTTCTGTATTTGAGAAAAGTAACTGCCCAGCACTGGGGTTATGTAACTGAATCTGAAAAGAAGGCCAAAGAACCTAAGTAAGTATTTTATACAAATAATGCCTCATACTGTCGGGTTCAGTTTCCTTTAATGTTCCTTTTTTCCCCCCAGTTAAAATAAGATGTTGTAACATTTTTCTTAAACAAGTCCTGGGGACTATGTTCAAATTGAAATGTACTATCTACTCTTTTTGGTTGCCAAGTTGTTTAGTATTTCAGTTACAGCTTCATGATCAAATAGGAAAGATATCTATTTCCTGTAGATATCTTTCCTATTAAGATATCTATAGGAAAGATATCTATATAGAGCAGATATACAGTCGACTCCCACTACAATGCGATCCGACTTACTCTAAATGGCTATAACCTCGGAATTTTTCACAAGTAACAAATTTTAGAGCTAACGCAAATTTTTCGCCCACAACATGTATTTTTTAGAAGGAAGTATCAGCTTTGTTATTGGCTACTAAATATTGATTTCGTGAATGTTATTACGTCCCTTTGAGCATCACTGACAGCCAAAGTACCCACTCCAAACTAGTCTAGTGCATCAAATAACCATAATAGTGCCACCTTCATTTAAAGTTTGAAAATGTGAAGAAAAAGAAAGTTTCTGATAAAAAAATTTAAAGGCTAAGATTCTCAATATGCTTTAAACAATTACAAAACGTCGAAGGTAGCGTGACAATAAGTATGAGTGATTCTTCCATATGTACAATTAAAAGTCAAAACAACAAGATGTCCGTAAAAGTTTAGAACAGTTTCAATATTGAAGCTTGCAGAGCAGTCTAGCAAAGTAAAAATTATGAAAATGGAAGCTACGCGTGCTCTTGCATTGTAGATTAATAACATCTGGTAGAGATCTTAATCAAGATAAAAAAGACAGGTAGAGGAGATGTAGCCACAAATTGAAATGTGTTAATTAAAAAGTGAAGCTTATTTAAAAATAGATAGGAATAACGATCTGATCTTGGAACATAAATCATCACTAGTATCCTCATTTTTTAACTCTTAAATATTGCTACTGTATCTACTGTACAGTACTATTTTGTGCATCATTTTAATTTTACTGCATGCAGTGGGTACCCTGTTGTTTTATTTTATATCTTTTATTCCCATTGATCATTCATTTTGTGCATCTTAAGTATTTCATGTTGAATAACAGGTCTGTATTTTTTAAATGCAGTAAAAGTTTAGTTCTTTATGGAAGAAACTGTAATGGTTAAGGAATGCTTTAGAGCAGTTTGAGGGGTGTTTATAAGTGCCTAAAAGTATTTGGTGCACTTTAAAAAATTTGTATGCATACAATTTTCCACAATGCGAAATTTCAACTTACGCAAGGAGTCTTGGAACGCATCCCTCGCGCTAGTTGGGACTCCACTGTATAGACATCTTTCTGCGCAATCAACAACACTCTGAGTAACAATTCCTTTGAGTATCAATAACAAAGTCTGAGTAAACTGCAGTTACTATGCCACTCTACTCTGGGAATGGCTGGGAGTTAATTGCACTGGATTCACATGTCTCATAAATTTGCTTTTTTATTTATCCTAATTAAATCTCCCCTGTGACACTTGGCAATTATTTATTATATTAATCTGAAATGCAGGAGGGAATGACAGTGCATTTGATATTCAGTACCTTGACTTATCTTATTACATATGGCATAAAACTGGTCAGTAGCAGCCGATATTATTTTGAATGAATTTATTTATCCCAATTAAATCCCCCTGTGACACTTAGCAATTATTTATTATATTAATTTGTACTGCAGAAGGGAATGACAGTGCACATGATATTCAGTACCTTGACTTATGTTATTACATATGGCATAAAACTGGTCAGTAGCAGCCGGTATTATTCAACACAGTTGGTTTTTGTCAGTGTTTTCAGAATTTTGTTGATAAAATCAATATTTTGTGCACTTTTTTTTTTTGAATAATTCATTTTTAGGCAAAAAAAAAAGTTATTTTTGCTGTTTTAACCTTGTAAAATGCAAAAAAAAAAAAAAAAAATCCAATAATGCACGATAGCTTTGCCAATCTGGTAAAAAGTCTTTGCTATTTTGTTGGTTGGGAATGAAAATTTTTTGTGGTGTAAAATTCTCTTTATTCAGTTCAATGCAAGGCTAAACTCAAGCATCCGAACTTCAGTTAGCGGTAAATGCTTTACACACCTTGCAAATGAACTTAAATAACAAAGCTTCAAAAAACACACAAAATTCAAACTTCCAAAAATACGGCAAGTGTGAACTTACTGACCCCATATGATAAGCTTTAAAGCCATAGGTGCTTTTGTGATTTGATATGTGCGCCAAAAATAAGAGGGGAAAAAACTAAGCCACATGAAAAGAATTGCTCTGTTATCACCACTTGATGAATAGGAAAAACGAAGGGAAGATTCACATTTTAGTAATTTTTTTAACAGAAGGAAAAAAGCACAGGTGGGGAACTAGAACATTACTCGTGATTATCGCGAGATGCGCATATCTGCACCAAATATTTTCTTACAGCAGCGAATGTATCTGCGTCCATCTATATTATCTAGCTAAGATTACTACATTTTACATTACCAATATTAATTTTAAACAAATTAGAAGTAAAGAAGGAGAACTTGAATGATTATCGCAAAATGCGCATGCTCGCAACGAATGTATCCGCACAGCAGCAGTCTTGCATAATATAGACGAATGCACGAACGGGGTTCGTAAAAAATTTTTGACTCTGTAGAATTTTATTTTTTTTCAAACTGCTAATGTTGATTTTAATTATTTTTTTAAAATTCATTTTAAGGAAATTTTTAAGAAAATCCCAGAGTTTATTTCTGTGAAAGCCTTTCTCCAAAAGCCTTTTAAAGCACATGTGTAAAACAAATAATGTTTTTGGCAGTTTTCTTCAGTTGGTGAAAAATAAGCAAACTATATGTTATTGTAAAACAAATTAAATGATTTAAAGCATTTTTTTTGTCTCTTTCATATTTGAATATAAATTTAATTTTTTATTCAAGGGTGAGTTAGGCAAAATAATTATTTGCAGAAAATTTTCCAGTTAGGATTTGTGTCCGCAAAGAGCTTTTCATTTTATCTAAATCTGCTAGCATCAAATATATGCACCTTTTGTGCTTGCGCAGATACTATCTATTAATAATTTTTACAAATTAATATCAGTTTACAACAAATTAAAAGTGAAGAGTAAGAATTTGAACGATTATCGCGAGGCGCGTACCCGCAGCAAATGTATCCGCACATCAGCAAATACATCCACCGAAAGCGCAGGTATTAATACTATCTGGTAATAACTTTTATAATCTAAATAAATAATATCAATATCAATTTAAAACGAATTAGAAGTAAAGAGTATGAACTTTTAACACTAAAACGACTGACATTTTCTGTATACCTAGAAAGACTGAAGGGGCCAGTGTGGCCCCTACCCATTTCTGGAGTGAATTCTTTTAAAAATTCTTCCTGAGGGAGTCCACATGCCTGATACACCTTCTTTCATGACTAAATAAAAACTTAGTGCTTAATTATTTTTAGTTTTTCTCTCTATACTGGGCAAAAGGTTGAATTAGTTTTCCTTTCTATGAGCAATGGCCACCGTAAGGATGGTAAGCAGTCGGTACTGTTTATAGCATTTGGATATCCAATCGGCTGCATAAAGAGGAAGTCACAGGTTAAACTAGAGTGAATGGCTTTTTTTTATGCTACAACAATTAGGAGAAAGGAAAAAAATAAATTTTTTAATTGTCAAAATGGTTAGGGGCCACTGTGGCCCCTCCCATCTTTCTAGGTATAAGGATAAATATTAACAGTACTATGAGGCGAATGATTAAATGATTATACAAGCATTCAAATAGTGTCATATAATGAAAAGTCAGAAAATTCCATTAAGTTCCGTTAAATATTATCCGAGTTATTAAACAACAAACTACGCGAGGGGCTACACAGGCCCCTCCGTCTTTCTAGTGTTAAGATTATCGGACAACGTGCAACTCTGCGGTGATGTATCTAGCTCTGTGATAACTATATCTTTATTACTGCATCCTAATTACCTTTTTTTTTTTTTGTAATGATATCACCAGTCATAATATGACAGGTGTAAATTTCTTCACCATTTTCATTTATAGAAACCAGAAACCTAACAAGTATCGCAATTTGTGTTTGTAAAAAACATAATTTAAATGTGTCAAAATTCAAATGATTGCCAGGGGCTATGTGCTATTTTTTTTTTTTTTTACTCCCTAGTCTTTCTTCTTTGATGTTACTCTCTAGACTCTTTATAAATATAAAAATGAATGTTTGTATGTCATCCATGAACTCAAAAACTACCCGGCAGATTTGGCTGAAACTTTCATCGTTTGTTATTTTTGGTACTGGGAATGTTTATCGATCAGTTCGAAAAAAATCTGATCGATAATTCCTTTTTTATTCCAATTTAAGTCACAATCCATTGGATAAATACGAATAAAATTGTCGGCTGCAGAAATTAATTCGCTTGAAAGATCTCATTGATAAGAAGTTAGCTGTTGTCATTTTTCTAGAGTTTGAACAAATAAATTCTTTTTTTATTGTTTTATGGCTTTTCATGCAACGGGGGGATTTAAAACTTTTTCTATTTGACATTTTTAGCGATTGATTGATCTTGCAAACTGTGTGAGTACAAAATTTGAGTATAGTCGCGGCTTCACTTGATACCTTGACCGATTATTATGAAAATTGCTATATATATATTTTTCCATGGAGAAGGTGCATAATATGCTCATTGAAGCCACTCGCCACCAGGTGGCACTGCAGAGTAGCAACTTCTGCCCCGTTCAACCGATTGTCAAGAAAATCAGTAAAATGATGTATTTTTTGTACCAGTATAATGATGTATTTTTTTGTTGGCGTAGCAACCCACGTCGGGTACAGCTAGTAAGATATAAAATCAGCTTTAACATTGAGCATAAGGGTCATACTTCCTTTTTTTTTTAATGTATATGCATGAATTATAATTTACTGTATGTAAAGTTTTATATTTGAATCTTAATTCATATCCCATTTTCCTATAAGGTCACCAAAAGTGGACAAAGATGAAGATCCAAGCCAAAGCCTTATGACTTTAATGAAACAGATGTATGAAGACGGTGATGATGAAATGAAGCGAACTATAGCAAAAGCTTGGACTGAAGCCAGAGATAAACAAACAGATGATATACCAATGTGAAAATGTAAATAATATATGTTCATTTTTTTGCATTATATTAACTGCTCTTGGACAAACATAAATAGTTAAGTGCATAGTTTCTTCTCCAAGTCATCAATTCACGTGAGAACATTCACATGTTTTATAATTTTCAAATAATATGAAGTTCTTTTGTTTATTAGCAATATTCTCTGTATATTTTATTTAAAAACTAGAGGACCCGACAGACGTTGTTCTGCTCAAACTTTATAAATTGAAAAGTTAAAAAACTTCAATAAACTTTAAACTGTTTGAACCGTTCTGTTGAAAAAAAGAAGTTAAAAAAAATGTTTTAAGCTGCTATGGTGTCAGAATTCATATATTTATTACAACTTGATATATCTAACATCCACTGAGCAGTTCTTTTATTAACTATTTTTTCTTTCGTACTTGATGGTTTGTTCCTTCAGCCATACTTAAAAGATAAAAAGCGTCCTCAGATATTAAGTGTAAAAATCTAACTACCCATCTAGAACAAATGGGAAATCCCGCTGCAACATCCCCATATGAAAAAGAATAAAACAATCGAAAGGATATCGTTTAGAAAAATGATAAAGGTAAAAACAGCTGTCTGAATAAGCAAAAATCACTCATCCCTCCCCCTCCCGATGTAAAATAAACATTCTTCAACTAAAATCTCTTTAAATACGAAAAACAGTTCTTTGCAATTTGAAATATTTCGCCAAATAAACAAAAAATACAATAAATTGCATTAACAGTAGCTTTAAAATGCAAACAAATGATCACGCAACTCTATTGTTTATAGCCAAAGTCGCCAAGCCACCACGTTACTGTAATCCAGCCGATCAGTGAGCGAAGCCAACTCCGACCGATTATCGGTCCGATCTTTTGAACGAAAACTTTTAAAACTTCCTATATTGTCTAATTTGTTCTTTTCACCAAAGATAAAGATCTTCTACTGCACTGATCTTTTGTGTACAGAACTTTAATATTTATCTGGAAGAAAATAAAATTTGTTTCATCTTTAAATTCCATCATCTTTTCCTTTAATAATGTACTGATTAGTTAGATAATCTTTAAAGTATAATTGACATTGGTGCCAAAACTCAGATGGATTTCAGCCGAGAAACAAATGTTGCTAGGTACGGTACTTTCTGATCATTTGGTTAGGAAAACCTAAAGCACGAATCCAGTCACATGTTTCAACTACGATGACAGAATACACGTTTTGCGTGAACCTTGCAGTACTTTAAAATATATCACTGGAGCTAAAATCGTTGCTTTCAAGAAGTGAAGGCTTCACTCTCTACGTTTTACATATTCTCAGTTGACACATCACAGTATGAATTTTCAAGTAAAAAGCAGAGCTGGCTTTCTTATTGTCCTTTGGCAACGGGTTAAATATTTATTTCAGTTTTTGCTCAACAATAGGTTAAAATAAATATTAATCATTTGGGAGATTTGCCATCCCATCTTTGAATTAATTAACAAAAACGTTTCCGATTCGATCCATCGCGCTTCGAAACCATGCTTGCCACAACGTAGTTACATACAAAAAATTTGATTAAAATCGTTCCAGCCGTTCAAAAGCCTTATGGTGACAAACGTATGCACAGAAGATTTTTATATATTAAGATATGATTATAAAATAAATTATATGCTAGGAAAAAAAATTTAAATTTGAAAATCTCAATGAACATTTGTTGAACCTGAATCTGGTTTATTGTTGATTTCAAGTATACAAGTTAAATAGTACTTCTATATTTTAAATTTACATAAGCAGAGAACTAAATTGTCTTTACAGGAAATAAATATCCTGCTCTTAAAGGCAACTGAAACAATATAAATATGTATAATAGTTTCATTTTAAAAGTACATTTGTTAATGCAAATAACAGTATTTCATTTAAAATGTTATTGCATATATATATATTTTTTTTTCCTTTTTGTAATTGTTTGATTAATAAAATTTCTTAAATGAAAAAGTTAAGTGTTTATAAACTCTTTTGCTAATGGTCATTTCTATAGATGGAACCCGCCATTCCACCGAAGCTCAGACCTGGCTGAATCATGAGCTGTGATTTGGCCTGAAACAACTTATGTTGCGAATTTCATTTTACTATTATTACTCTTAAATTCAAAATTGTACTGATAAATAATAATAGAAATTTATGTTTAATTTTGAAATTTATGTGGATTGAGCCCTTGAAACGAGAATTCAATCAACAATATCAATGAAACGCTTATTAGCGATGTATTCTATTGAAAGTTAAATTACATCATATTTAATTTGTAATTTTATTTAAAAACTTAAGGTTCAACCCAGGAGAACTCGCCAACAGGTCCTGAGTTACCACAGTCACTTGAAATCTTCTATTTGCGATGGTGCAATTCAACTGATTTGAGTCCGAACATGAGTAGCTTACTTTCTAAATGTTTTCTTTCTAAAGCACCTGTTAATAGTTTTCATTTGTTGAAAAACCACATTCATTCTCTAAAAGAAAAAATGCAATTTCAGGCCAAATTTAACTGCGGCTAAATCCAAAAAACCCAAAACTCTTGAGTTAAATGTAAAATATTTACCATCAAGGTTAATTCTGATTATGTCTGACAAATGCATGTGAAATTTAATGTGTATGCATTCTTTTTAGGGTTTTCTTATTTTGAGGAACACTATGTATTTCTTGAAAAATGTTCTGGAATTAATTTTAAAGTCTCCTAAATGATTTTGTATTTGTAAAAATATATTTTTTACAAATTGAAAATTCTAACAAAAGTTCATTGTCAAGTATAAATATCATTAATCAAACAAATAGATGGGGTCATACAGGCACCCCCAAGTGACCTTTTGTGTGCTAAGTAGCAGGAGAGTTCTCTCCTGTTAAAATGAAGCTATATAAAGGAACTTATAACTATGGTGATGTTCTTTATGTATACGAAGATGAATATGTGACTAATGGACATCTTTAAGTAATTTGTTCTAAAATTATATTTTATTTAATAGTAATGCATTTCAGTTTTTAAATAGATGCATTAATCTGTCAACATATTTCAAATTGTGACAATGTTAAATCCTTCTCTAAAAATAAATACTATATGATAGACTGTGGGCTTGTTGACATAGACCTTTGATTTCAAAAAATTCCTTAAAAGGAATTTTTAAGTGCCTATTTTGATCATCAAAACGAGAGAGTACACGACTAGCAAATGTCTCATGCAGTAATTTAACTGTTTCACTCAGGGATGTGCCAGCTGCGCCAATCTCCGATCCTGCGCCAAACTGCTACAGAAGACCGCTAAATGAACTTTTCTGCGCCAAAATCAGACAAACCTGTGCCAAAAGTACGATTTTGCATGTAATGTAGCAGTTTCTTGAGCATATTGGCCAGAATTTGCAGATTATCATCCAAGCTTATGCACTTAGAGCTTGCTTTTACAATTTTTTAACTTAGTTCCGATTTTTTGCGCATTTTAAAATGCGATTGTACTTACTTTTGAAAAACTTGATCGTTTTAATTTATTATGTGATTCTGTTCCTTTGAATTGAAAAATTTTGTGTTGACCATTATTTTCAACCATTTTTATCTTTTGTTTTTAGAAGAAGAGGACTTGTAATTTGTCTTCTTGCCACACCCACTCGAAATTGTCAATCTAGTTGCATCCAAATTAATTTAAGCTAATACCATCTGTAAAAATTAATATTGTTCTCCAGTTTTTAATTTTGGGTTTCTTAAGATTTTAGGACAGAAAATTGATCTCTAATTTTGGTTGGAGACACATAAGATAGCAAAAATCTGTACTAATTGTAATGCTCCGGTAATGAATATGCAGACATTTTAAGTTCTCAGATTCAGGCATTTTTTTCTGTATTCTTAGCCTGTCTTATTTATTTATTTATTCTACATGTATTTTAAAATTCTTTTTCTTATGACATTTCTCAAAACCATTTTTGTTTCAATTTAATTTCATAATTTTGTAAGTAAATATCAAACGGTTAAAAATAAAAGGTTTTAATGTTGCCTTGGTTTGATCTTCAGAATTAGTGTATAACATATATGCCAAAAATATATATCCGGTCAAATGTATGTCAATAACTTACGCATGCCAAAAGAAGGAACAAAAAAGAGAAAAAAATGTTAATTAAAAGCTCTTTTAAACTCATAACTTGTTAAGGTAAAATTCTTAAATTGAACCATTCTTTTTTTAACCTATTTGAATGTGTTTTTGAGCTTTATGTATATACTAGAGGACCCGTTCAAAAATTGAAAAATTTTAATAAACTAGTTCTTGAACCGTTTTGTTGAAAAAAATAAGTAAATAGAAAATGTTTTAAGCTGTGCTTGGTGTTAGAATGCGTATATTTATTACAACTTGATTTATCTAATGCCCACTGAGCAGTTGTTTTATCAACTTTTTTCTCGGGTACTTGAAAGATCTTTATGATTGTATGGTTTGTTCCTTCAGCCATACTCAAAGGATAAAAATATACAATAAATATTATAAGTTTATTTCAGTTTTCTCCTAAGAATAGCTTAAAATAAATATTAATCATTTGAGAGACATAAATAATTAACAAAAATGTTTCCGGTTCGATCTATAGCGACTCTAAACCATTCTCGGATCAACTTAATTACACACAAAAAAATTGATTAAAATCTATCATATTTATGACTACAAACGTCTGCACCGAAGAAATATATATATTAAGATATCTTATGTCGTTTACATGTGTACGTAAAGCAAACAAATTTTAAAAAATAGGTATCAAAGCACTAATTTAAATGTGCACAAAATTAGTGATGTGATGAGCTAAGTAAATATGTGAACTAAATTTAAACCAGTGTAAGGAAAATGTAGAGCAGGACATGACTTGTCTTCTGTTTAAAATATTAAGACAAATAAATAATAATAAATGTAACCAATAGAGCATCAGTTAGTAGTTGAAGTTATGGCGTTGCATCCTTTATCTCCTTTTTATTGTTTTATCATGTCACACATGTTTCTGTGCATGAAATATACATAGTTGTTCCAAAATGATGCAAAATTTAAATTTTTGATGCAGCAAGCTGCTCCAAAATTGCAATTTTCCTGCTCCCAACATTGCTCCAAAAGAGAGCTTTTGTCGGCACATCCCTACTGGCTGTATGGCACTGTCTTGTTAAAACTACATATTGGCTACATTCAATAGCATCCAATTCCGGCAGAAAGAAATATGGCATGTTGCGATATCAAGCAACAGTAAGTTTTACTGCTTTACTAGCCTCAACTTACATTATTATTGAAACATTGTTCAGTAATGAAAGCACGTATCATATTACGCTTCATTTTTCAACCCAAAACTCTCCCACATTGTTCTATCTTCAGGGTTGCCTACAATTTACTCCAAAAATGGCGGCAAATTCAAATTTTGGGACACCCTTTACATGTAATTTAAGTTTAGGATTATTTTCTAAAATGAAATTTTCGTCGTAATGTACTTCTCTAAAACTAGATTTAATTGTATATGTAACACAAGTCAAAATCGGGGAAAAGAAACAACCTACCAAGGAGTTGTGTTAAAATTTTAATCAAACATCAAAAATGTAATACAATTCAAAATATGATATGAAAGGTAACAAATTATGGTAATGCAAGACATTCGCTCATATGGCACAATTTTATAGTTACTGATAAACTGCTAATCTATTTTCTTTTAAACACTTTAAAATTCTTTTGAGTATTAAACATATATACATACTAGCAAGCACATGCATATTCCAAATTACTTTTATTACAAAATGGTTTCCTGCGTAGGAAGTAATTGCTGTAACAAACATGTTTTAAAACATCTCTCAAAAAATGAACTGCTTTTTCAATGTTCCTTATACTTAACAATCAAGATTTAAACCTTTATAACTATTCCCATTTATCTACTATGTCTTTAATTTTGAATCTCTAAAAATTCTAAGAAAAACTTAGGGGAGATTAAATAGCATTTTTACATTATCATTTCCTCGTGTTCCAGAAACAAAACTTATATTTAACTTTATTATTTTATTTCATTTTTCATTTCATTCCTACAGTTTTTTCTGCCAAAAAAAATGGCGAAAAATAAATATAGTTAAGATCATTAAGTAAAAGGTTAAATAATAAAAATTAAGCATAGGTAAGCATAAGTTGGTTAATATTTCTCAGCTTACTTTTTTCTTTTTGGCATCAGCAGAAAACAATCCTGATCTGCATCCTCTGCAGATCAGGATTGTTTTCTTACAAAAATGAGTCATGAGTAACATTTATCATCACTTAATTACAATATTTAAAAGGACAAACAATTACTTGAATTATCTGTAAGGGGGGAAAAAACCCTTTAAAAAATTAGAATGTGGTAAAAAATAGCTAAAACCATTTCACTAAATAGAAAAGCAAGATGTAACAGATTATAAATGAAAGTGCACTCCAGTGTTTCTAACCTTCAGGAAATAATATGAGAACTAGTCCAAGTTTTTCACAGACTGAAGCCCTTCCACCAGACCAGCGGATGAAAAATCCCTGGGTTTTAATATGCCGTTAAAATTTTTCTGAAATGGGAGGAATTGATACCAAAAATTAAATGTAACTTATAAAATTCTTTAACAGGACTTACTTTTCATGGAAACTTCTGTTTTAAAAATACTGATACTTGCATTACAAACATAAGTAGTTTGTAAGAGATCAGGAAAAAATAAGCATGGCATTGATTTCAAAATACTCATGAAATTAAGGGCTATGCAAAATGAGGTATCTGTTCAAATATGAACGACATTTCGAGTAAACTTGCAGAAAACTGACATTTTTACTGTTTTGGAAAGTAATATAATTATACATTGTATCCTTTACTTTCTTGCATGCAGTCATTACATCTAACGAATATGCAAAACAATATAAAAATGCAAGCACCATGAATTTTTTTTATCAGCCACTGAATTAAAAGTTATAATTTCTTAATGTGAAAAAAATTTAAAAAGAAAAAAGTTATATTTTGGGATGTGTGTTTGTTTGTGGGAACCGTGTTATCAGCTTATAACTTGCATTGAGTTTTTCCAAAAACAGAAGAAAAAAAAATGGATTTCAACATTATTCTGAAATTGTAACTCTAAGACTTCAAATATTAGGCATTTTCAATAGTTACTGTGCAAAATCTACTGTGCTCAATCAATAAAATTTCAGCTCACGTTTACTGTATGTGCATAAAAATCAAGGTCGACAAGAAATCTCAGTTTCAAATTTCATAAAATTATTTATTAAGGTGCTGGTGAGACTTGAATAAACTAATTTGTAATAATAATTTAAACAATTTGGGTTTGTATTTGTGTGGGTTAAAGTGTGATTCCTTATCCATAACATAATTTACCATTATTATCAGTTACCATCATAGTAAGATAAAAATATGTAATAACTGCACTCTAAAACTATTTGCGGCTATGAAAAAAAATAAACAGTTAATAGGCAAAATTTTTATTTATACAATGCCTTTGCTTTCAATCATGTATCCATGGCAGCAAAAGGTGAACTTTTTCATTACTTTGTCTACCTATTTTGAAAATAATCAATGTTTAATATCCGGCAATGCACATATCTAAGGCAAATGTACCTGCATTGTAGCAGATGTATTCTTGCACAGCGTGCACGTCTATATTATCTACCTATGGTTACCATATCATATATCAGGAAAGAAATTATCATTATATACAGAATTTTGCAGATAAAAATTAAACAAATTAGTCATTTATTTTATTAAATTGCTTTTGGTATGTTTTACTTTATTTTTATTCATTTAAATTAATAATTGTCCGAAATGAAGATAAATATAGGATGTTAAGCAGACATGCATTTATTTACTTTCAACAAAAGACCTAAACAGATAAAACATTTTCTATTTATATTATTTCAATTTAAAAAAGATATTACTTTTAAAAAAATGTTAACGAACTACATCTGTTGTGATAAAAAAAAATGTTAGTAATTTGTTTTTCTGTTATTAGTGAAAATAAGTTCACTAATAACAATTTTTCACAATATTTGGAAGTTTTCTTTTTTGAGCATCTATGTTGACAAAACAAGTATGCTTCCATTTTTATTTTAAAAAGTTATAAAACATTCAGTAACACTAAAATACAAACATAATATAGTAAGAAAATACATGAATGTTTATTGGAAAACAGCAAATAAGTCATTTTAGGTCAAAGTAAATTATTAAAATTTTGGAATTTCCAATAAAAAGCAAGACTATACTACTTTTTCTAAAGTTCTTGACTTTTAGATTCATAGTTAATTTGAAAGGAAAAATATTCCTGCACATAATCAAGGTTTACAAATAGCTTTAAGTAAAATTTATTGTAGTTACATAGTTAAAGCAAATTAACTACATTCACTCATAAGATATATATATATATTTTACATTAAGTGCTTCAAATATAATCTCTTATAACCTTAAACCAAAAAAAAAAAAATCAAGGATATAATATTACTTTTTTTCAGGTAAAGCTCTTTCACCAGTTTGTTTGAAATTGATACAAATCTTTATCTATAATTTTAACAAATGCTGTAACAACAAGTAACAGTAAATAACAATTGTTGAACGAAGAAAATTAAACACATACAGAATTAACAAACAAAATTTTATAAAAACACAACATAATTTTAAACTGCTTTGTACTGAAATATATATTAAAAAATAGGTGCATAAATATATAACATATATACAAATTACAGAAATTTATACACACATGCGTATATGTTTCTATATTGAATATTCTTTGAATATATATAAATGAAGTTGGGGAAAAATTTTAATAGCCTAATAATCATAATTAGAAATAATTGGTCATTAGTTTAACGTTGCAACCAAGTATTCCATTTTGATTCCCTAGTTTTCGAACCTAGATGTAAAATTCCATACCAAAAAGTTCAATACCCTAAGAGTAAAGGAATACAAATACACATTTTTCCTTCTCAATTTTGATTTTTAAAATATATGTATTTTTAACATGTGTTATCTTGCATATGTATTTGTTATTTTATGGATTTTTATTACTAATTATAAAATTCCTTGCATGGAAATAACAACTAAATTTGTACATTAAATCTGAGTATTTGTTTCTGATAAATTATGCTGTATTTTGAGTAATTTGGTAAAGGATCAGTTTTTAGTTTTAAAACAGGCCCTACAAAAGTTCTTGATAATGTTGCAGTGAAATACATGAATATACAGAGATTTAGTTATGTTTGGGGTTGCCAGTGACATGCTAACCCATCATCCCCCAAAATTGAAAAGTTGAAGCCCATATATTCTGCCGGACAGGTAAACTTGGGTCCTAAATAACTTTCTACTTAATTCTTCCTTTCTAATTTAATAACTTGAAAATCACCTGTCAAGGAATGATGGGTGAAAAATTCTTCTAGATTAGAACAAAGCAATTTTCTGTTTGATATTTTGATAGT
Source organism: Uloborus diversus (assembly GCF_026930045.1). Taxonomy (NCBI): domain Eukaryota; kingdom Metazoa; phylum Arthropoda; class Arachnida; order Araneae; family Uloboridae; genus Uloborus; species Uloborus diversus. Next base: position 66,952,201 of record NC_072735.1, on the reverse strand, counting down.
TGTTATTTTAACCCTGGCTCCAGTGGATTAACCACTTCTTCATTTTTTCACTATTCTAAACCAGTAAAACAGTTAAGTTGGGGATCTAGTTCAGCTTTGTCAAAATAAAGCATTTCCCTTGCATGTCAAGCATTGCCAAAATATATTAAATTATAAATAACTTACTGAATTTTTGGTAATTCAACAATGAAAAAAATGCAGTCACGCATGTTTTGGCGTAAGTTTCATTGTTGTTGGCGTCAGAGCACTATTTGATCAGTGATTTTGGCTATAATATATATGAGGATTGTTGCCCGTAGTTCAGCCAGTCTGATCTTATGCACAGCTAACTTTGTATGTTCCAACTCATTCCAATAAAACTAAATTTTGAAAGTAAAGTGGTGAAAAGGAAATTAAAGAAAGGGGGAGGGGGCTCACAACAGAACCAAGCAATACAAGAGGGTTATTGTACTAAAAATGATTAAAGGGAAGTAATCAGTTTACTTTGGTAGGGAGTATATCAAAGATCAAATATAAAATAAGTGTTTCCAGAACAATGTTTAGTTCTTTCCAGGATACCAAAAACTGCTTTTACAACTGGATGCACTCATTTTCTACTTGGCACTTTTAAAATTCTATATTACTAACATTACCTAATATTTATTAAAATTTTAATTGATATAAATGAAGTATTAAAATAATTACATATGGATAAAATCTTACAAATAGTCTTAAAACTGTAACAAATTAATGATTTACCCATTTAATTTAATATTTATTGTATTATTTTGAAGAGTTTATCACATGCTTTGTACAATATATATTTTCATGAAGTTAAAAACATTCGACAACTATTTTAAATTTTGGACACCATTTTGCCTAAAAGAGCTCAGGTTTATAATACGCTTGTGTCATTGTAGAAGCATAAAAAATATATGTTGAATGAGACTCAGCAGCAACCCTGTGTTGTATGTATTTACAATTGTTTTTTAATACAAAATATTGAAAAGTACTAAGTTTGTCTTTTCGCTTCTTGGGCTTTTTCATAATGTCTTGCCCACAGAATAAAAATTACAATAGTCACTGATATACTAAAAAGTACTAATAAAAACACATGAACTGACCAGTACTCAGGCAGTGGATATTTAGATTGCATGAACTCTCGTCTTGTACTCATGTCTATGATTGCAGCACTCATTTGATGGTGAGTAGCTAAAATACCTGAAATGTGAAGCAATTGATGACTGTTGCCCAAAAAGTCAAACTTACCAGGAGCAAGTCTTTCAGGCAGATGAGAGGCATAAAAAAATCCAATGCAAAATGAGAAGAAAAACTGCAAGCTGTAGTGCTCCGATGCTTCCGGAAGTAGATCCTTGCTATGAGATAATCGATATATTACAGGTATGCTGTCCCACACCCATGGCAAAGCAAATGCTCCGAGGCGGAATATCTTAATCCAAAATAAACTTGTCAGGAAGCGGGAGAAGCATGCTGATGTTGAGCATGTAATACATAAAAACACCAAAACTTCCATAAAAAACATGCCAAAGATGCTGTCTTGTAGTTCTTCAGGAAAAGCATAGGCCTTGATCAGAATTCCAGCTCCATACCCGTATAAGCTCAGACCTCCGTAGTCGAGGAAAAACCACACATGGCGAGCCATGTCTGATGTGCTGCAGAATGTGTGGGCTAAAGCACTTATTAAAGGATACAAACATATTGTAAACATGTAAATCACAAATGGCCAGTAGTATGGGTCTGTGATGACTTTTAAAATATCCCAAAACGTCAGTAGTTGGTATATAAAATAAAAAGTAGGAATAAAATGTGTCCAAAAGTTTAGTGTTTCATTTGATGCTACAAACACACTTAGAGCACAATCTTTTACAGAACTAGAAGGAGAACGGTAACCTGTGAGAATGGCAACTTCTCGTAAGTGAGGAGGTATTTCATCATCTTTAAATAAGGATATATCAGGTGTTGCTCGAAGTATATGACTCATTTTCTGACGATAAGTTTGGAGAAATACAAAACTACCGAAAAAATATTGATGTCAGTATCACACAAACAAGCAATTTCATTCAGTTAACAGGTATCAGAGCATTAGAAACGAAATGAAAAAAAAAATAATTTTTTAAAAACTAAGACCATGAACTATTTTACTTCTTTTGTGATAAATATATCATAACTAGCCGCCTGCGGCGACCAGCTGGTCCGCCTTTTTACTCAATTCGCCTTTTTGTGCCAGGGTTACCGCATTCGGCGGCTGATTAGACAATTTAGCGACGGTATTAATCAATGTTTTTCTCTATATCAATATTATCATTCGCTTTTTACGCTAATGTTGGCTTCTTCGGCGGCTGCTTAAATAAATTTTGTGTTGAATAAAGTATTTTCTAGATCTATCTCCCGTTATGTCCTTTGTAATATTTTAAAGGGGGGGGAGGCACAAAGGGACTCTTCATGCAAATTTTGTCGGAAAATAACAAAAAGCACTTCCACTTTTATGTGAAAGCATTGTTTTTTCAAAGTCATGGTGTGTGTTTGTGTGTGGGGGGGGGGGATCATTGATCCCCCGTTGAAATTCCTCTATTTCTTACTGTCCATCTACTGTATCCACCTCTATATTTGTCCATATATAGGCCCTCTTTCTCTCTATCTATACGATCCATGCATATCTACCTCTGATAGTAATTAAAAATCCTTTTCTATGTAAAAAAATAAGAAAAAAAACATTTTTTGCTCAATATCATCTCTCTATCTACCAAACCTAACCACCAATCCCTACAAAAATCATGCAAAATACCGCAGGCTTTATTTATTTACTTAAAATTGCACGCAAAAAAAAGGCTCTAAGTACCCATAAATATAGCAAAACGTCCAGAAAAAAAAAAGTTGGGAAAATCAAGATATGAAATCTTTGAACGTTGAAAAAAAAAGTGAAGAGAAAGCAAACGATTTCAGTTAGGTCACGTGATTAGGAAGTGCGGAACTCGGCCGGCAATGCTTACAGGTCGCGTCGTCTTTTGCATTTAAAAAATTGTAATAAAAAGACTTTTGCGTATTTTTAAAAACTTTTTTCTTCTGAAGGGGGCGGAATGTTTTTACTATTACCAACTAAAATTTTGGAATTGAGGGCTCAACACTTTTTGCAGGATGGGTTTCAAAAAAAAAACTAAACCCAGAAAAAAATACAAAAATTCCTCTATCTTCAAAATTTTTTCATTCATCCTATTTAAAATTAAATTTCCTACACTATAGTACAAAAAATATTTGTGTGGTGCGATTGGTTCGGGGTCTGTGAGGTAAAAAGTGCAAAAAAACGCTTAAAACATTAAATAACTTTTTTTCTAATTAAAATATCAAAAATCGAAGCCCGAGGTGCACAACTTCAGCAAAAACTACAACTGTATACAAAATTTCATCTTTCTAGGCCTTACCGTTTTCCCGGGATGCGCGCCACACACACACACAATCTTATTTTATTATATGTATAGATAAACAGAGTCTTAATTTCTTTTTTAATGCACTTGATACTTTTAACTCCTTAAAATTATCTATTTCAAATAATTCTAAGGAGTTAAATGAATTAATTAACCAATGTTTTGATGCACAAAAATTTCAAATTACTGCAGACATGTGTTTTGGTGTTACAAGGAACACCTTTTTCAATGCAAAGAAGTGTGAGCTTTTAGATGAAAAGTCATCCGAGGAAAGCAAAACGTTGGTTAATTGATTCATTTAATTTTCAAGCACAAAAAGGTATTTATTTGTTAAAAGGTATAGATAAAAAAACAAATAGCTATCTTCATTTGATGGCAATAGCTGTTTTTTAATTTTAGGTATAAGTAGGTCAGTTTTAATACAAATGAATGATTAAAACTGAATTTAAAGTTTCCCCTCTCTCCAGCTACAACCACCAATCCTCCAACTATAATTCTTGGAAACAGTTGTACCACTATTTCCCAGAATCATAATTTTCATACTTTTTGGAAGCAAAATTCTTTGGCGGTTTTCCATGTTAATTAATCAGCTTAGAGCCAAAATAATTTCTAAAATGAAATCAATTGGAATGAAGGAAAAAACATTGATAATAAAGCAATCCAAACTAATGGATCCATTCAGCTTACTCTTAAAATTAGGATAACTCTTCTAAACATGCAATAATTTTTTTAAGATTTGTAAACACATTATAATGTTTAGATAAGATGTGATTTTGTTCTGTTATATGCTGAACAATTACTTTTCTCAACTATATTAATCAAGGTGTATAAGAAAAACTGCAAATTTTTATTTTGTTCTAATTTTGGAGTAAAAGCAATGTTGCAAGAGTCTGAAAATCTTTTACACACAGAGAAAGAGGACTCAATGTAGTTTTAGTTTTGCTAGTTGAATTTAATATTACATTATGCAGTATGGTTAAATTTAGAACAACATCAATGATTTTGTTTAAAAAACTACTTGATTCAAATCAATTGATTTTTAAAAAAATCACTTGATTTAAATCATGATTTTAATTCCTGATTTAAATCAACAAACCCTGCAATTTAAATCAACAAATTTTCCTTTGAGTGGGTAAACAGATTTTTTTCTAGAAGGTACAGAAAGGATATTTACAAAAGTATCTATATATCTTTTGCATTGAAAAGGATTTCGTTTTAATCCTAAAACATGTTTCTACAATTCTTTACCTCTGAACCAGACTGACGTAAGTTCAGATATGGTGATTATCAGTTAATTAGTATGTAGAATCCTATTCTGTATCGAGGCATTTGAAAGTGATTCTAAAAAAATATAATTCTTTACCAGTGTTAAAAGAGCGTGTATCTAATCTTTTGCATGCGCCAGTCAAAAGTTTTTCCTCTCTCCTCTAAAGTTGTGATTATGTGACTAACATTGTTCTGGCTCTGAGGTACAGAATTTGTTATCATTTTTTTTCCTGTGTTTCCATCATTGTGTGAAAAGTTCCATTTGTTTTTTAAAAAAAATTGAATAACTCAATAGCCACAAATCAGAGAAGGTATCAGATAATACAATCAATTGATAAACAAAAATAAAATGATATGAACAAATTTAGACACAAAATTAAGGTTTTTTTTGTGAACACTTTTGTGAAAGGTACCTTAATTGACCCATTATTTAATATTTCAGCTAAAATTTATAATAGTTTAAAAATACCCAAGAGAACTTCAAAAAAGAAAATGCTAAAATGAACCTTAAAGTGTTACAAACCTTTTTCAAATATAAATGTATTCTAGTTTTTGCAAGCAATCTTTCACTTTACAATTTTTTAACTATATTTAAAGGTCCTTAAAAAGTGATGTAAAATTTATAGCATCAATCAATTAACCTTGTCAGCACTATAAATATAAAGTTACAATATCTCAATAGAACAACACTATAGCCAATTTGCATTTCATAAGATTTAATTTAGAGGTTTTTGAATAGAGAATGACTATTATGATGAAAATAATATATGTATTGTATGTATGCATATTAAATTTTTCACAGCATAAAAAAAGCAGATATTTTTCCTCTTTTTTTAGTTTTCAATACTTAAAATAACTATAAACTAGCTTTAGCTTTAAATATTTCTTTCTGGCTAAATGCAAAAAAAACACTATTTATTTTTTATAAATTAACTGTGGAAAATTAATAATGAAAAAAAATCATCATTGATTTTCGACATAGTAAAAAAATTAACGCATAAGGTAGAGAACAATGACTTAACAAAATGTAAAAATAACTAAACTTTATGCACACACATATTCACTCATAAATTAGAGAAAAATTTATCACCAAATGTTTAATATTTGTATGGACTTTTCTATAAAAATGCAATTTTCAGAACTTTTGAAAATATAATTATTTCATAAACATTTCTAAATAAAAATTTATTCAGCTATTTGTTAACACAATAAGATAACATTGAAACATTTTTACTCATTTTTTGTTCAAATTTTATAAATCACAACCTTTTATGATTTGTAAAGTGTATCAGAGCAATAATATGTTTTGATAAAAATGTAAACAAAAACTCTAGAGAAACTTACTTTCTAGCTTCAGGATTTAAACATAGTTTTGATATAAACAAATTAAACTTTGTTTGGACATCTGAAAATAAAAATCAGATACAAAAAGCATTAAAAACTAATAATGCACACAAAAGTCATTTTTATAACTATCACTCTGACATTTAACAAAATTTCATTTTTATGATGTTTTCTTTAAAATAAATCCTAAAACTTAATATTTTTAATTATAAAAATTTCATCAAATTACAAAGCAAATTTTCATTTAAAAAAAATCAAGATATAGGGAATAAAAATTACAGCCAAAGCTGTGTGGGGTCTTTAAAATCCCTTCTCCACACAGAAAACGTAACGCGCCGTTGTCATCCATACTTCTGAACAGCCGAAGTGACTCGCCCATTGATCGTATTCCGCATGGGCAAGTTATTTTGAAAACATTGCGCAAGGACATTGTTTCCTTAACGTTTCCTAACCACTCGTCTGCAAGAATGACTAGACTAGACTTGCACGTGAATTTCCAGACGGATTTTCTTCTTCAAATCATTCATATGAAACACTGAACTGATTGAAGCAAAAAAAAAAAAGTGCTCCAGATGTTGCATTTAATTAAATCGCTACTATATATTTAAAATCAAAACAATACATTTTCATAGTAAATATCATATTGGCTGAGAAAATTAAAACACTACACACGATAAACAAAACAAAAGAACTTATGTATACACTACAAGGAAATATGTAAATGGGAGTACCTTGTAGAGCACATTGGATTTATTTACATTGGCATTCACACACAAAAAACTTGGGGACAGACACAAGGGAGGTCCGCTAATACTTGCTTCAACACTTACAAATCCAAGCTCCCAAGACTGCTGGAATGAGTTTTTTCACTCGGATTGAAATTTTGCTATCCATTTTCGAATATGTCTTTCTTCCCGTTGACGAAGAAAAAAAAAACTTCACAACGCCAACTTAAACCCTACCCAATTCCACCGCATTTCGCCCTCGGATCCTTCCTCTCTTTCTCTTGTTTCTAGGCTGATGAACGGAGCATGTGCTTGCTCCGTGCTCAACCAAACATTCCTTCCCCCACACTCCGCTAATATTTATGGACCTTAGCGCCATCTATTGCTGGATTGAAAAACCCGTGAGAGCTTCATTCATGATCTTTTTCGTGCTCGTTTTTCAAAACTCTAAATAAATATTTTTGATTTTTCTTTCTGCACGCCATAGTAAAAATAATTCATTCCCCTAACAAAAATTTTAGACGAGCTCGTTTGAGACTAAACTGGTGAATAAATTGTAAATATATATATTTTTTTTAAAATCCATTTCCATAAACTTGATCCACACTAAGAAGTATGAAATAAAATACGTCTTTTTTACTATATATGATTTCTTAATAACAACGCTCAAAAATTAGTTAATCTTAACATCTTTTTTAGGTTAATTCTAAAGCTGCTAATAAAATTTAAATTAAAAATTGAGAGAAGAAATATAGGCAGAAAAGAAATTGCTATTCGTACAAAGCTGTATACCTCCTATTTCTTCTCTCAAATTTGAAATTAAATCTTATTGACTACTTTACAATTAATGTACAAAGATATTAAGATTAAATGCATTTTTTGCTTGAAGTGTTGTTATCGAGAAATCATATATACTTATTTTTTTCATACTTTTTTGTGTAAACTAGCTAAAAGAAATAGTATTTAGATTGAAAAAAAAAACATTTTTAAGCCTTCGTTTTTACCTTTTTCGTTTTGAAGTTTATTTAAGGTTAATGTTTTGAAATTTAAAACATATTCACCTGTTACTTATCCTTCTTCTAAAAAATAATGTAAAACGAATAATAAATAAATGAAAATAAAAAAGAAAAGATATTCACTTTCGTTTTAATATAAAGGTAATATGCCTAAAGACAGAGAAACTACCTCATATTTACCGCTCAAAATATTACTGGTTTGTATGCTCGAATTTAAAAACAATGTTGAACAAGTATATAGTAAAAAACAAAAACTATTAACAACGCTTTTGAACCGATGACTTGAATGAAAGAAAGCTTCGAAAAAATGAATTATTTGAAAAGTTTCAAATGCTCAAAATAAAAATCTATGCTTGTTTAATTTTAGCCTCGAAATTAGTTTCTAACTTTATTAACATAACCAATTTAATAATACTATTATTTTTCATTGGTTGTGGCAACAATTAAAAAGTGGAATCGGCTAGCATTATCACAGAGAAAGTAACTTAATAAATAATATTTAAATATATGTGCTTCTCTAAACTTTTTTTTAACGTTTTTGAATACCCTTGAAGGGTTATATATTAACCCTTTGAGTAAAATATTGAAATTTGCGGTGTTAAAAAAATTTAAATTAAACAATAACTTGTTTTGGCGAATATCAAAATTTCGATGTTTCAATAACATCAAAATATATAATTCATAAATTATTTGTATTCGATAATCCTCATATATATTTAATAGCCAATGATCGAGTAACGCGTTGAAACTCGCGCCACGGCATGATAATTTGATATTATGTTTTGGGAATGTTTAACATGCAAGGAAAGGCTTTATCGTGACAAGGCTGAACTCTATCCGGTAACTTAACTGTTTTATTGGTAAGACTCATTTCAGAGGAATGAAGAAACGAAAAAATGGTCAACAATGTATACTACCTACTGGAGTTTAGGGTAGGGTTAATCCACTGGAGTGAGGGTTACAATTTCAACTATCAAAATATCACCAAACAGACAATGGCTTCGTTCAAATGTAGAAGCAATTTCCAACTGTCATACCTTGATGGGCGACTTTCTAGTTTATGAAATAAACTTGAACTTGGGCATAAGCACATGGCTGCGAAAGCAAAGGGATGTAAGTGGCCTTTTTTTTTAATTTCTCAAGAAAAACGCATTTGAAGTTCAGATGCTAGGTAGGCTCTCATTGATTTTGTTCTCTAAATGATAATGTACAGCAGAACCTACTAGGACTACTAGTACTATCTTTTTCACCAACGCAGAGGAGAATTTTTCCTACCCTTTGTACAGGTTATCTCGATTTTTTTTTTAAAGTTCGGCACTAGCGCCGGATCTACGATTTTCCCAAACCGGGACAAATCTTAAACTGCCACCTTTGCGTACTTTTTTCCAACATTTGTATTGAATTTCAACGAGAAAAACACAGAATAGGATGAATTTGTCGCCCTCCAGAAGTTGTCACCCAGTGCAAAGGCTCCGGCTTTCTCCCCTATATCCGACACTGCATCATTTTTATTATATTGTTGATGAAAAATTCTGATATTTTGTGTAAGTCTTGTTTCTTCAAATATCTTCTCCAGAAGTTGCATTTCTACTTATTCGATGACATCACTACACATTTACGAATAAAGAGTTTTCTGCATGGCAAAGAGAAAAAAAAAGTGCCACTTTTTTTTAGGCCAAGGTTATCACCTAGGCAACGAGCAGCGCAAGTCGAGATTGTTCCGTAATAATTGTCTTTGCAGAAAGTGAGTGTAACGATCTACTTATGTTTTATACTGCGCTTGTAAAAAAAATAATAATTAATGCTCTGTGTTTTTAACAGCGTTAAGAATTTTGTTTATTTTTCCTTTTACACAAATACCTGGCTAAAACTAATATTTGAATTCCAAAAGAAAAAAGACCTTGAGTTAAGCCATCTAGGAAATTATCAATATTTCAAAATTTTACCCGCACAATTTTTTTTTTTTTACGCATTTTTCAACTTGAGAAGAGCATCAAATTCAATGCAGACTTTACGGTTAGGGATTTTTTTAAAAGTTATTTTATAGATGCATTCAGTTATTTCAGAATTTCAAAGGCATAAATAAATAATTACGGTCATATGTCGTGTTTAGTGTCACTTCAATTATATAAATCACTTCACTGACTTATATTTTTTAGGCTACTTTCCCATGTAAGTTTTTGATTTAAAAAAGACGAAAGAATCATGAATGAGGCTTAATGTATAACAAAATATCGCTGGGAAAAAAAGAAAAACTCAAAAACGAATTGAAAAGTTTTTAAAATATTCAAAAAGTAGAATTAGGAACTAAGGTTTTTTTGAGATAGAGAAATGTGTTGCTGTTGGCCTATCCACGTGTATTAGCCGCTGAGAAAACTGGTTACGTCCTAAAGATCTCGGCCAGGAAGCCTCTTTAGTGAACTTCAGTTTTTGTTTTGAACAATTTTTCATTCAACTTTGAACAGTCCAAAAAACTTGTATTAGTATACACCTGAATTCCGAAGCGAAAGGATTGTTTTTTTTTTTTTTTTTTTTTTTTTTTTTTTTTTTTTTTTTTTTGTTGAAGAAAGCTTCGTGACAAACTTTTTTTTTTTTTTAACTATTCGAAGATTAATTTTTGAACAATCAAAAAAAAAAAAAACATCTACGGAAGAAATTCAAACCTTTTTATCTGACAAACCAATAACAGTCAAAATTACATCCTGTACCAAAAATTTTGAAACATTAAGATTTCTGAGTATGCTTCTAGTTTTGAGTAGTTTTGAAAGAGATAGAAAAACATTATTTACTAGAAATTCGCCCGTCAAAGTATGTCGGAGGAAAATTGCTTCTACGTTGAACGAAGTAATTACCTATTTAAAGTAATAAAAATTCTCCTTTAACTTTTTTTTCCTTTGAACAAGTCATAATTTTTGTTTTATTATTTTAAAAATTTATTTTTTTTTCATATAATTATAATGTTATGCATAATGGGGTTGTTTCCGAAATTTTAAAAGTATTTTTTTTTTCTGAAAGAGCATGCTTAAAAGCATAGGATTTAACCATTTTAAAATAATTTGACAAAGTTTAGTATTTTTTAACAATTATTTGAAATGATGCAATTTCATTGTTTATGCTTTTGCACATGACATCACAAGTGATGAAATGCCATTCACTGATGCCATTAGCACAGAGCGCAATATTTAATTCGCTGCTTTACTCACGTGTACTGGCAACGATATGGTTGATTGCAAGCGTAGAGCGCAATATTTAATTCGCTACTGAATTATCATGAGCTGGAAACGCGGTAGATAGCAAGCATAAGCATTCAGCGGAACAGTGGAGATGCGCCAAAGTGCATCACTTGTGACGTCATAAAGACCACGCCGTATTTTTAAATTCGGACAGTTTAAAAAATTAATTTAAAACCAAGCGTTGAAAAAATAAAAGTTTTTTCTCGTTCCAAGTTATTATTATTATTATTTTTTTTTCGCTTACTCTAACAATTTTGAATAATGACTAAGTACTTTTGACTGAAGGAAACAACACCAATTTTTAAGTAATTTGGTGCTCTTTAGGAAGAGCGGGTCCCAGGCCCCATCCTGGCCCAGGACTGGTTGGCATGTGTGGTAGTCAGGCCCTGAACATTGCTAAAAAATATATTATCAAATTATAAAAAACTTACTGGATTTTGGGTGCTTTAACAATGAAATAATACCGTCACACATAACTACGGCTCGAGTTTCATTGTTGGTGACGTCAGTGGTGACGTTACTCGATCAGTGATTTTGGCTATTATGAGGCTGAGGTTGAAAATAGGAAAGTAATATTTAATATTTTGGTGAAATTTGGAGATTGATTGATGAAATCAAAGTGAACTCTAAGCGTGAGAAAGCAAAGCAGCAAACTCTTTTATTTTTAACAGAAATGGTTACTACTCAGGGTTGTCCTGATTTGTCCACCCTGGAGAAAACCGTCCCGGACAAAATGACATTTTGTCCACTTTTTTGGTAAATTGAAAGTTTTTAGTTAAAAATTTGAAGTTTAAAAATAACAACTAATTATATAGATTCTTCCTATTCAAGTACTATTTTAATATAAAAATAATATACATAAATATGTATATAAAAATTGATTGAAAAATATTTTAAAGTGAAAATAAAAAAATTAAGATCAGTTGCAGTTTATGTAAATATGTATATAAATCACATGAGTGTTAATAAGTTATAATGCATGTAATAGCGTTTATTGAAACAAACACATCAGCTGTGAATTTTCAGATGTTTATCTGTGATGTGGAGGTTTATTGCCCATAATAAATACATTTAAAAGTAGAAAAAAAAGTTTTTAAAGATTGGAGTTTCTAAAAACACTAAAATCATAGTTTTTTTTAAAAAAAAAGAAAGAAAAAGAAGGACTACTTGATATTAATAAAGGAAATGTTAACATGAAGTGCAATCTGTTCATGTAACACAAATATGATGATCAGCAGCAGGCTCTCAACCCAGCTAGGCTGTTCCTAGTCAATTTATTAGTCCCCAATGAAGATTAATGGCCATTTCAAAGCTATCTACCCCCTTGCTCATTATAGCCTTTTCCGGTACACTGTTCTGAGTACTCACAACCCTACAAAAGTAGTAATTTGTATAATATTAACATATCCTTAAAAACATGCAGAGTACATGTAGAGAGATATTTTTCTATGGGGCGACATCAATAAAAACTTGAAAAATGTAACAGTAAAATGTTATTTTTAATCTCTAAATCTTCGTTTTGTTTATGTAATGTCATGTCTCCAAGCGTTTCTTTTGACTTTTCTATTAAATTTATTTCTACTATTGTAATATATAATAGTGTAATCATGCCCAATAACCTATTCACATTGTTAAATTTTATTATTTTTGAGTAAATTATGATCTAAAATTAGTTGCACCTGCGTGTAATTATTATTATTATTTATTTATTTTTTTTTTTTTTTTTGGATTCGTTAAATTCTAAAGTTAACAATCATTCTATTTTAATTAAATGATTAATTCATAATACATAATGTTTTTAAATTATGAACTAATTTTATTACACCATAACAATAAATTTATGTGTGGATAATCAGTTGATTTTTCATTTCGTCCATTTTCTCCATTTCGTCCAACTTTGTCCATTTTGCGCAGTTTCTTCCGGCGTCCCGGACTTTTAACAAAAAAGTGCTCAAAATAGCGACTCTGTTACTACTGTATTAGAGATCGAATGTTTCGTCGCGTCTCCATGCAGCATGGAATAGGGATCAGGCCCTGTTTCAAGCCAGATACTAAAAAACATCAATTTTAATGGATTTCCTTGTACAGAGTGTCTAAAAGGGCCTTGACACTATTTAAAAATTCGTAGAGAAGCAATAAATTGTCCTATGAATAAGCGGTTCGCGCCATAATACTTCACAGCTTCAAGAATTTTTTATGGCATCGTAAAAAAAAATGAAGAGGGGGGGGGGGGGGAGAAAATGTGTAATTATTGGTAATCGCGGTATTGTTATAGTAAGAAAAACAAACGTCATGTGAGATGTTCACGGGACGCGGGAGCGTCCCGGCCGCCAAGGAAACCAAACGTCAGCAGCCAACAAAAGCAAATCCACCGCCAAAGACGAAAGAAAATAAAAGCAACCAAGAACAAGTTTACACGACAGAACAAGTTGGGGTTTTCTGGGCTTTTCACCCCTCTGTATCTCAGCCCCATGAAGACCCCCGGAGTTGATTTTTGGTATACTCAATCTCTAGTGGCCCCTGATGACGTAAACCAAAATACAATCCCCTGGACCATCAGAGGGAAGAGAAATTTAAAGTTAGAAAATCGCTGTTCAAAAATGTTTTCGCTTTCTTTGACAGGGCTACAGCCCAGACGAAAAAAGGAATCAAGCTGAAATTTCGCACACACATTCCTTGTGCCCTACTGATATGCCTTTTGTGCCATTTGACCCCCTTCCCCTTCGCCCCTCGTTTTAACCCCCAAATTGTACCTTTCCGGGGCTCTATCACAGCCCCCCGGGGGCTAAGGTAATGATTTTTTGTATACATATTCTTGGGGGGCCATTGAGTACGTATACAAAAAATCAACCCCCGGGATATCATGGGCCGGAGTAATTAAAGTTTGAAAATTATTAATTTCCCCTAAATTCTTATG